>NW_027223723.1:0-88996 GCF_029378745.1 Bos indicus
CCGCTTGCCTCTCGAGGTGTTCCCGGGGAGACAGGCCACTTGTCGAGCGGTATTTGGAACCTGGGGGTCTTTTCCCGACGATGCACGGGCGAGTCACTGCCCCTTCGTGTTGACTTCATTCACAGGGTGGAGTTCGAAGAGGTGTCCGGGCATCGGGTTCTTATCAAGAGGGGACCGGGAAATCGGGGTCCTTCGGAATGTGGAACCACCCACGAGGCCACGTCTGGAATGTCGTCGTGAGACCGGCCTCATCCTGAGGTGCGACCGGAAGGTCGGGAACCCCTTCCAGACAAAGCAGGGGAGTCGACCCTCCTGTCCAGATCAGGAGGGTAGAAGAGGCTCCGAGGAAGTGTTGCCGGAAAACTTCGGTGTTCCTCTCGAGGGAGACCGGGATGTCGGGGCACTTTGTGGGTCGCATCAAGGGTGACAAGTACCGTTTCGAACTCCAATTCCTAAAGTGGGACTTCTCCTGAGACGCTGTAGCGGCACAGGGCTACATCTTGCGATGACGGGGGAACCACGTGGTTTTTCTCGAGGTGTAGCAGGATTCTCGAATTACGACGGGGAATTCAGGATGCCTCTTGTGTTGGCCCAGGGAAGTCCAATCTTCCATTCGAGTTGCGAAGGAAAGCTGGGGATTGCTCTCGAGTGACTGCAGGGCCAATAGACCTCATCTAGGCTTGTGTCCAGAAGCCAGTGTTCCTCTCCAGGGGCGACAGGGATCTCGGGGTTGCATTCCAGACACACCCGGGGAGACAGGCATCCATCTCGAGTGGAAGCAAAGAACCCCGCTCTGCTCTCGAGTCGCGACGGGTATCTCTTGGAGCTCACTGGGTGGACTAAAGGGAGTCAAGCCTCCTGAGGCGTTTGGAGAGAGGTCGCGAGATTGGTCTCTAGGCCATGCAGGAGACGAAGGCCCTCATCTCGCGATGACGGGGGAGTCTTGGGGTTGTTCTCGAGCGGCGGCCCCAGTGTGCGCTTTCTCACGAGGTACGACGGCGAGGTCAGTGAGCCTCTCGTGGGGCGCCAGGGAAGTCGGGTCTCCATGCGAGTGGCGAGGGCGAGCGCGTCATTGCTCTCGAGCCATGGTAGGGTGCCGGGGACCAGCCCCGGCTGATCCAGGGTATTCGAAGGAGAGACGGCGTAGGCGAAGATCAGGAAACCACTGCTTAATTAAATGTTAATTAAGGATATAAAGAGTAATAGAATGAGGATAGCTCAGTGAGGAAATTCAGTGGAGAAAAGAGGCTGAATAATTCAGCCAGAAGGTAAGAGAAAGAACGACATGGTGAGACCAAGTTTCGGTGAACAAGGCCCGCACTTTATTTTTCAAAGTAGTTTTTATACCTTAAGTTATGCATAGAGGATAATGGGGGAAGGGGTCGAGTCTTGCAGCAAACCAGGCTTTCTTCCTGCAAACTTATCATATGCAAAAGCTTAGGTGATTTGCATCATCTTCTGGCCCGGAGGCCTGTTAACATTTTAAGACCTTTTCTTCAGAAAACTTATTTTTCTCTAAAGGTGGTTGGTCAGGAGCCACCCTCCAAAAAAGCATTAGATAAAGTTGCATTCCTACAGAGCAAAGGTGTGGTGGGCTATAACAAGAAAAAGAATTAACTCAAGGGTCCCAGGTTACAAACATTAAAGCTACTACTTACACCAATTATATTAATCAATACACTGCCAGGGACACAGCAGGTAAGGGATATGGAAACTTAGCAGCAAACAATGGCCCAACAAGTGAAAAACCATTCACCAATACAATTTCTAATCAATCTTGTAACTACTCAAAAGAATCTGTGTTTAGACAGTTTAGAACATCTCCTGCCTCTCACAGTTGGGAGGCTCTGAACAATCCCATGTGGCCGGAAAAACCTATTCAGGCAGGCTAGAGGATTTCCAAAGGAGTTTGTAGGTTAAACACTGTCACACCCAGGAATTATTAACTGGAACTGTAAGCTAACTCTTTTTTCAGAGAGAGGTAGTGGGGGAGAGCCCCCCGTAAAGTCAGAGGTTTAGGTGAAAGCACAAGCAGAAAGTAGGCAGACTCTGGTTTTGGGGGTATATGCTCGAGAATTTCCAGGGGGACTCCTGAAGCTCGATCCCGCCTTTGCGTATGCCGAGCCTCCTTCCTCATGACCTTTGTCATGGGCGGAGTTCCTCACTGGCTCCCAGCAGTGATAGAATTCCAGTGGAGCTATTCCAGATCCTGAAAGATGATGCTGTGGAAAGTGCTGCACTCAATATGCAATATGCAATATGCACTCAATATGCAATATGCCGGCTCACGGCAGTAGGGGAATCTGGCCTCGAGACGTGTTGAAGAAGGTCTCTCGAGGTCTTTCTCGGGTTGAGGCAGGACACCCTGGGGTCCCTCGACTTGTGCAGGTGACCTCAGGGGGCTTCTCATGGTGGCTCTGAGAAGTCAGGGAAACTGGAGGTGGGAGGGGCCTCTCGGCACTCCACTGGGTTTGGTGCATTGGAAGAGGGCCTCATCTCCAGTTGAGGCAGGAACCTCAGGGTTCCTCTGACTTCAGACTCCGATCGCAAGGTCCCTGCAGACTTGGGACAGGAGAGTCAGGCCTCGTCTTGGGTTGAGGCATGGAACTCCGCTTGCCTCTCGAGGTGTTCCCGGGGAGACAGGCCACTTGTCGAGCGGTATTTGGAACCTGGGGGTCTTTTCCCGACGATGCACGGGCGAGTCACTGCCCCTTCGTGTTGACTTCATTCACAGGGTGGAGTTCGAAGAGGTGTCCGGGCATCGGGTTCTTATCAAGAGGGGACCGGGAAATCGGGGTCCTTCGGAATGTGGAACCACCCACGAGGCCACGTCTGGAATGTCGTCGTGAGACCGGCCTCATCCTGAGGTGCGACCGGAAGGTCGGGAACCCCTTCCAGACAAAGCAGGGGAGTCGACCCTCCTGTCCAGATCAGGAGGGTAGAAGGGGCTCAGAGGAAGTGGTGCGGGAAAACCTCGGTGTTCCTCTTGAGGGAGACCGGGATGTCGGGGCACTTTGTGGGTCGCATCAAGGGTGCCAAGTACCGTTTCGACCTCCAATACCTAACGTGGGACTTCTCCTGAGACACTGTAGCGGGAAAGGGCTTCATCTTGCGATGACGGGGGAACCACGTGGATTTTCTCGAGTTGCAGCGGGATTCTCGAGTTACGACGGGGAATTCAGGATGCCTCTTGTGTTGGCCCAGGGAAGTCCAATCTTCCATTCGAGTTGCGAAGGAAAGCTGGGGATTGCTCTCGAGTGACTGCAGGGCCAATAGACCTCATCTAGGCTTGTGTCCAGAAGCCAATGTTCCTCTCCAGGGGCGAAAGGGATCTCGGGGTTGCATTCCAGACGCACCCGGGGAGACAGGCATCCATCTCGAGTGGAAGCAAAGAACCCCGCTCTGCTCTCGAGTCGCGACGGGTATCTCTTGGAGCTCACTGGGTGGACTAAAGGGAGTCAAGCCTCCTGAGGCGTTTGGAGAGAGGTCGAGAGACTGGTCTCTAGGCCATACAGGAGACGAAGGCCCTCAAGTCGCGATGACGGGGGAGGCTCGGGGTTGTTCTCGAGCGGCGGCCCCAGTGTGCGGTTTCTCGCGAGGTACGACGGCGAGGTCAGTGAGCCTCTCGTGGGGCGGCAAGGAAGTCGGGTCTCCATGCGAATGGCGAGGGGGAGCGCGTCTTTACTCTCAAGTCATAGTAGGGGAATCTGGCCTCGAGACGTGTTGAAGAAGGTCTCTCGAGGTCTTTCTCGGGTTGAGGCAGGACACCCTGGGGTCCCTCGACTTGTGCAGGTGACCTCAGGGGGCTTCTCATGGTGGCTCTGAGAAGTCAGGGAAACTGGAGGTGGGAGGGGCCTCTCGGCACTCCACTGGGTTTGGTGCATTGGAAGAGGGCCTCATCTCCAGTTGAGGCAGGAACCTCAGGGTTCCTCTGACTTCAGACTCCGATCGCAAGGTCCCTGCAGACTTGGGACAGGAGAGTCAGGCCTCGTCTTGGGTTGAGGCATGGAACTCCGCTTGCCTCTCGAGGTGTTCCCGGGGAGACAGGCCACTTGTCGAGCGGTATTTGGAACCTGGGGGTCTTTTCCCGACGATGCACGGGCGAGTCACTGCCCCTTCGTGTTGACTTCATTCACAGGGTGGAGTTCGAAGAGGTGTCCGGGCATCGGGTTCTTATCAAGAGGGGACCGGGAAATCGGGGTCCTTCGGAATGTGGAACCACCCACGAGGCCACGTCTGGAATGTCGTCGTGAGACCGGCCTCATCCTGAGGTGCGACCGGAAGGTCGGGAACCCCTTCCAGACAAAGCAGGGGAGTCGACCCTCCTGTCCAGATCAGGAGGGTAGAAGAGGCTCCGAGGAAGTGTTGCCGGAAAACTTCGGTGTTCCTCTCGAGGGAGACCGGGATGTCGGGGCACTTTGTGGGTCGCATCAAGGGTGACAAGTACCGTTTCGAACTCCAATTCCTAAAGTGGGACTTCTCCTGAGACGCTGTAGCGGCACAGGGCTACATCTTGCGATGACGGGGGAACCACGTGGTTTTTCTCGAGGTGTAGCAGGATTCTCGAATTACGACGGGGAATTCAGGATGCCTCTTGTGTTGGCCCAGGGAAGTCCAATCTTCCATTCGAGTTGCGAAGGAAAGCTGGGGATTGCTCTCGAGTGACTGCAGGGCCAATAGACCTCATCTAGGCTTGTGTCCAGAAGCCAGTGTTCCTCTCCAGGGGCGACAGGGATCTCGGGGTTGCATTCCAGACACACCCGGGGAGACAGGCATCCATCTCGAGTGGAAGCAAAGAACCCCGCTCTGCTCTCGAGTCGCGACGGGTATCTCTTGGAGCTCACTGGGTGGACTAAAGGGAGTCAAGCCTCCTGAGGCGTTTGGAGAGAGGTCGCGAGATTGGTCTCTAGGCCATGCAGGAGACGAAGGCCCTCATCTCGCGATGACGGGGGAGTCTTGGGGTTGTTCTCGAGCGGCGGCCCCAGTGTGCGCTTTCTCACGAGGTACGACGGCGAGGTCAGTGAGCCTCTCGTGGGGCGCCAGGGAAGTCGGGTCTCCATGCGAGTGGCGAGGGCGAGCGCCTCATTGCTCTCGAGCCATGGTAGGGTGCCGGGGACCAGCCCCGGCTGATCCAGGGTATTCGAAGGAGAGACGGCGTAGGCGAAGATCAGGAAACCACTGCTTAATTAAATGTTAATTAAGGATATAAAGAGTAATAGAATGAGGATAGCTCAGTGAGGAAATTCAGTGGAGAAAAGAGGCTGAATAATTCAGCCAGAAGGTAAGAGAAAGAACGACATGGTGAGACCAAGTTTCGGTGAACAAGGCCCGCACTTTATTTTTCAAAGTAGTTTTTATACCTTAAGTTATGCATAGAGGATAATGGGGGAAGGGGTCGAGTCTTGCAGCAAACCAGGCTTTCTTCCTGCAAACTTATCATATGCAAAAGCTTAGGTGATTTGCATCATCTTCTGGCCCGGAGGCCTGTTAACATTTTAAGACCTTTTCTTCAGAAAACTTATTTTTCTCTAAAGGTGGTTGGTCAGGAGCCACCCTCCAAAAAAGCATTAGATAAAGTTGCATTCCTACAGAGCAAAGGTGTGGTGGGCTATAACAAGAAAAAGAATTAACTCAAGGGTCCCAGGTTACAAACATTAAAGCTACTACTTACACCAATTATATTAATCAATACACTGCCAGGGACACAGCAGGTAAGGGATATGGAAACTTAGCAGCAAACAATGGCCCAACAAGTGAAAAACCATTCACCAATACAATTTCTAATCAATCTTGTAACTACTCAAAAGAATCTGTGTTTAGACAGTTTAGAACATCTCCTGCCTCTCACAGTTGGGAGGCTCTGAACAATCCCATGTGGCCGGAAAAACCTATTCAGGCAGGCTAGAGGATTTCCAAAGGAGTTTGTAGGTTAAACACTGTCACACCCAGGAATTATTAACTGGAACTGTAAGCTAACTCTTTTTTCAGAGAGAGGTAGTGGGGGAGAGCCCCCCGTAAAGTCAGAGGTTTAGGTGAAAGCACAAGCAGAAAGTAGGCAGACTCTGGTTTTGGGGGTATATGCTCGAGAATTTCCAGGGGGACTCCTGAAGCTCGATCCCGCCTTTGCGTATGCCGAGCCTCCTTCCTCATGACCTTTGTCATGGGCGGAGTTCCTCACTGGCTCCCAGCAGTGATAGAATTCCAGTGGAGCTATTCCAGATCCTGAAAGATGATGCTGTGGAAAGTGCTGCACTCAATATGCAATATGCAATATGCACTCAATATGCAATATGCCGGCTCACGGCAGTAGGGGAATCTGGCCTCGAGACGTGTTGAAGAAGGTCTCTCGAGGTCTTTCTCGGGTTGAGGCAGGACACCCTGGGGTCCCTCGACTTGTGCAGGTGACCTCAGGGGGCTTCTCATGGTGGCTCTGAGAAGTCAGGGAAACTGGAGGTGGGAGGGGCCTCTCGGCACTCCACTGGGTTTGGTGCATTGGAAGAGGGCCTCATCTCCAGTTGAGGCAGGAACCTCAGGGTTCCTCTGACTTCAGACTCCGATCGCAAGGTCCCTGCAGACTTGGGACAGGAGAGTCAGGCCTCGTCTTGGGTTGAGGCATGGAACTCCGCTTGCCTCTCGAGGTGTTCCCGGGGAGACAGGCCACTTGTCGAGCGGTATTTGGAACCTGGGGGTCTTTTCCCGACGATGCACGGGCGAGTCACTGCCCCTTCGTGTTGACTTCATTCACAGGGTGGAGTTCGAAGAGGTGTCCGGGCATCGGGTTCTTATCAAGAGGGGACCGGGAAATCGGGGTCCTTCGGAATGTGGAACCACCCACGAGGCCACGTCTGGAATGTCGTCGTGAGACCGGCCTCATCCTGAGGTGCGACCGGAAGGTCGGGAACCCCTTCCAGACAAAGCAGGGGAGTCGACCCTCCTGTCCAGATCAGGAGGGTAGAAGGGGCTCAGAGGAAGTGGTGCGGGAAAACCTCGGTGTTCCTCTTGAGGGAGACCGGGATGTCGGGGCACTTTGTGGGTCGCATCAAGGGTGCCAAGTACCGTTTCGACCTCCAATACCTAACGTGGGACTTCTCCTGAGACACTGTAGCGGGAAAGGGCTTCATCTTGCGATGACGGGGGAACCACGTGGATTTTCTCGAGTTGCAGCGGGATTCTCGAGTTACGACGGGGAATTCAGGATGCCTCTTGTGTTGGCCCAGGGAAGTCCAATCTTCCATTCGAGTTGCGAAGGAAAGCTGGGGATTGCTCTCGAGTGACTGCAGGGCCAATAGACCTCATCTAGGCTTGTGTCCAGAAGCCAATGTTCCTCTCCAGGGGCGAAAGGGATCTCGGGGTTGCATTCCAGACGCACCCGGGGAGACAGGCATCCATCTCGAGTGGAAGCAAAGAACCCCGCTCTGCTCTCGAGTCGCGACGGGTATCTCTTGGAGCTCACTGGGTGGACTAAAGGGAGTCAAGCCTCCTGAGGCGTTTGGAGAGAGGTCGAGAGACTGGTCTCTAGGCCATACAGGAGACGAAGGCCCTCAAGTCGCGATGACGGGGGAGGCTCGGGGTTGTTCTCGAGCGGCGGCCCCAGTGTGCGGTTTCTCGCGAGGTACGACGGCGAGGTCAGTGAGCCTCTCGTGGGGCGGCAAGGAAGTCGGGTCTCCATGCGAATGGCGAGGGGGAGCGCGTCTTTACTCTCAAGTCATAGTAGGGGAATCTGGCCTCGAGACGTGTTGAAGAAGGTCTCTCGAGGTCTTTCTCGGGTTGAGGCAGGACACCCTGGGGTCCCTCGACTTGTGCAGGTGACCTCAGGGGGCTTCTCATGGTGGCTCTGAGAAGTCAGGGAAACTGGAGGTGGGAGGGGCCTCTCGGCACTCCACTGGGTTTGGTGCATTGGAAGAGGGCCTCATCTCCAGTTGAGGCAGGAACCTCAGGGTTCCTCTGACTTCAGACTCCGATCGCAAGGTCCCTGCAGACTTGGGACAGGAGAGTCAGGCCTCGTCTTGGGTTGAGGCATGGAACTCCGCTTGCCTCTCGAGGTGTTCCCGGGGAGACAGGCCACTTGTCGAGCGGTATTTGGAACCTGGGGGTCTTTTCCCGACGATGCACGGGCGAGTCACTGCCCCTTCGTGTTGACTTCATTCACAGGGTGGAGTTCGAAGAGGTGTCCGGGCATCGGGTTCTTATCAAGAGGGGACCGGGAAATCGGGGTCCTTCGGAATGTGGAACCACCCACGAGGCCACGTCTGGAATGTCGTCGTGAGACCGGCCTCATCCTGAGGTGCGACCGGAAGGTCGGGAACCCCTTCCAGACAAAGCAGGGGAGTCGACCCTCCTGTCCAGATCAGGAGGGTAGAAGAGGCTCCGAGGAAGTGTTGCCGGAAAACTTCGGTGTTCCTCTCGAGGGAGACCGGGATGTCGGGGCACTTTGTGGGTCGCATCAAGGGTGACAAGTACCGTTTCGAACTCCAATTCCTAAAGTGGGACTTCTCCTGAGACGCTGTAGCGGCACAGGGCTACATCTTGCGATGACGGGGGAACCACGTGGTTTTTCTCGAGGTGTAGCAGGATTCTCGAATTACGACGGGGAATTCAGGATGCCTCTTGTGTTGGCCCAGGGAAGTCCAATCTTCCATTCGAGTTGCGAAGGAAAGCTGGGGATTGCTCTCGAGTGACTGCAGGGCCAATAGACCTCATCTAGGCTTGTGTCCAGAAGCCAGTGTTCCTCTCCAGGGGCGACAGGGATCTCGGGGTTGCATTCCAGACACACCCGGGGAGACAGGCATCCATCTCGAGTGGAAGCAAAGAACCCCGCTCTGCTCTCGAGTCGCGACGGGTATCTCTTGGAGCTCACTGGGTGGACTAAAGGGAGTCAAGCCTCCTGAGGCGTTTGGAGAGAGGTCGCGAGATTGGTCTCTAGGCCATGCAGGAGACGAAGGCCCTCATCTCGCGATGACGGGGGAGTCTTGGGGTTGTTCTCGAGCGGCGGCCCCAGTGTGCGCTTTCTCACGAGGTACGACGGCGAGGTCAGTGAGCCTCTCGTGGGGCGCCAGGGAAGTCGGGTCTCCATGCGAGTGGCGAGGGCGAGCGCCGTCATTGCTCTCGAGCCATGGTAGGGTGCCGGGGACCAGCCCCGGCTGATCCAGGGTATTCGAAGGAGAGACGGCGTAGGCGAAGATCAGGAAACCACTGCTTAATTAAATGTTAATTAAGGATATAAAGAGTAATAGAATGAGGATAGCTCAGTGAGGAAATTCAGTGGAGAAAAGAGGCTGAATAATTCAGCCAGAAGGTAAGAGAAAGAACGACATGGTGAGACCAAGTTTCGGTGAACAAGGCCCGCACTTTATTTTTCAAAGTAGTTTTTATACCTTAAGTTATGCATAGAGGATAATGGGGGAAGGGGTCGAGTCTTGCAGCAAACCAGGCTTTCTTCCTGCAAACTTATCATATGCAAAAGCTTAGGTGATTTGCATCATCTTCTGGCCCGGAGGCCTGTTAACATTTTAAGACCTTTTCTTCAGAAAACTTATTTTTCTCTAAAGGTGGTTGGTCAGGAGCCACCCTCCAAAAAAGCATTAGATAAAGTTGCATTCCTACAGAGCAAAGGTGTGGTGGGCTATAACAAGAAAAAGAATTAACTCAAGGGTCCCAGGTTACAAACATTAAAGCTACTACTTACACCAATTATATTAATCAATACACTGCCAGGGACACAGCAGGTAAGGGATATGGAAACTTAGCAGCAAACAATGGCCCAACAAGTGAAAAACCATTCACCAATACAATTTCTAATCAATCTTGTAACTACTCAAAAGAATCTGTGTTTAGACAGTTTAGAACATCTCCTGCCTCTCACAGTTGGGAGGCTCTGAACAATCCCATGTGGCCGGAAAAACCTATTCAGGCAGGCTAGAGGATTTCCAAAGGAGTTTGTAGGTTAAACACTGTCACACCCAGGAATTATTAACTGGAACTGTAAGCTAACTCTTTTTTCAGAGAGAGGTAGTGGGGGAGAGCCCCCCGTAAAGTCAGAGGTTTAGGTGAAAGCACAAGCAGAAAGTAGGCAGACTCTGGTTTTGGGGGTATATGCTCGAGAATTTCCAGGGGGACTCCTGAAGCTCGATCCCGCCTTTGCGTATGCCGAGCCTCCTTCCTCATGACCTTTGTCATGGGCGGAGTTCCTCACTGGCTCCCAGCAGTGATAGAATTCCAGTGGAGCTATTCCAGATCCTGAAAGATGATGCTGTGGAAAGTGCTGCACTCAATATGCAATATGCAATATGCACTCAATATGCAATATGCCGGCTCACGGCAGTAGGGGAATCTGGCCTCGAGACGTGTTGAAGAAGGTCTCTCGAGGTCTTTCTCGGGTTGAGGCAGGACACCCTGGGGTCCCTCGACTTGTGCAGGTGACCTCAGGGGGCTTCTCATGGTGGCTCTGAGAAGTCAGGGAAACTGGAGGTGGGAGGGGCCTCTCGGCACTCCACTGGGTTTGGTGCATTGGAAGAGGGCCTCATCTCCAGTTGAGGCAGGAACCTCAGGGTTCCTCTGACTTCAGACTCCGATCGCAAGGTCCCTGCAGACTTGGGACAGGAGAGTCAGGCCTCGTCTTGGGTTGAGGCATGGAACTCCGCTTGCCTCTCGAGGTGTTCCCGGGGAGACAGGCCACTTGTCGAGCGGTATTTGGAACCTGGGGGTCTTTTCCCGACGATGCACGGGCGAGTCACTGCCCCTTCGTGTTGACTTCATTCACAGGGTGGAGTTCGAAGAGGTGTCCGGGCATCGGGTTCTTATCAAGAGGGGACCGGGAAATCGGGGTCCTTCGGAATGTGGAACCACCCACGAGGCCACGTCTGGAATGTCGTCGTGAGACCGGCCTCATCCTGAGGTGCGACCGGAAGGTCGGGAACCCCTTCCAGACAAAGCAGGGGAGTCGACCCTCCTGTCCAGATCAGGAGGGTAGAAGAGGCTCAGAGGAAGTGTTGCCGGAAAACTTCGGTGTTCCTCTCGAGGGAGACCGGGATGTCGGGGCACTTTGTGGGTCGCATCAAGGGTGACAAGTACCGTTTCGAACTCCAATTCCTAAAGTGGGACTTCTCCTGAGACGCTGTAGCGGCACAGGGCTACATCTTGCGATGACGGGGGAACCACGTGGTTTTTCTCGAGGTGTAGCAGGATTCTCGAATTACGACGGGGAATTCAGGATGCCTCTTGTGTTGGCCCAGGGAAGTCCAATCTTCCATTCGAGTTGCGAAGGAAAGCTGGGGATTGCTCTCGAGTGACTGCAGGGCCAATAGACCTCATCTAGGCTTGTGTCCAGAAGCCAGTGTTCCTCTCCAGGGGCGACAGGGATCTCGGGGTTGCATTCCAGACACACCCGGGGAGACAGGCATCCATCTCGAGTGGAAGCAAAGAACCCCGCTCTGCTCTCGAGTCGCGACGGGTATCTCTTGGAGCTCACTGGGTGGACTAAAGGGAGTCAAGCCTCCTGAGGCGTTTGGAGAGAGGTCGCGAGATTGGTCTCTAGGCCATGCAGGAGACGAAGGCCCTCATCTCGCGATGACGGGGGAGTCTTGGGGTTGTTCTCGAGCGGCGGCCCCAGTGTGCGCTTTCTCACGAGGTACGACGGCGAGGTCAGTGAGCCTCTCGTGGGGCGCCAGGGAAGTCGGGTCTCCATGCGAGTGGCGAGGGCGAGCGCGTCATTGCTCTCGAGCCATGGTAGGGTGCCGGGGACCAGCCCCGGCTGATCCAGGGTATTCGAAGGAGAGACGGCGTAGGCGAAGATCAGGAAACCACTGCTTAATTAAATGTTAATTAAGGATATAAAGAGTAATAGAATGAGGATAGCTCAGTGAGGAAATTCAGTGGAGAAAAGAGGCTGAATAATTCAGCCAGAAGGTAAGAGAAAGAACGACATGGTGAGACCAAGTTTCGGTGAACAAGGCCCGCACTTTATTTTTCAAAGTAGTTTTTATACCTTAAGTTATGCATAGAGGATAATGGGGGAAGGGGTCGAGTCTTGCAGCAAACCAGGCTTTCTTCCTGCAAACTTATCATATGCAAAAGCTTAGGTGATTTGCATCATCTTCTGGCCCGGAGGCCTGTTAACATTTTAAGACCTTTTCTTCAGAAAACTTATTTTTCTCTAAAGGTGGTTGGTCAGGAGCCACCCTCCAAAAAAGCATTAGATAAAGTTGCATTCCTACAGAGCAAAGGTGTGGTGGGCTATAACAAGAAAAAGAATTAACTCAAGGGTCCCAGGTTACAAACATTAAAGCTACTACTTACACCAATTATATTAATCAATACACTGCCAGGGACACAGCAGGTAAGGGATATGGAAACTTAGCAGCAAACAATGGCCCAACAAGTGAAAAACCATTCACCAATACAATTTCTAATCAATCTTGTAACTACTCAAAAGAATCTGTGTTTAGACAGTTTAGAACATCTCCTGCCTCTCACAGTTGGGAGGCTCTGAACAATCCCATGTGGCCGGAAAAACCTATTCAGGCAGGCTAGAGGATTTCCAAAGGAGTTTGTAGGTTAAACACTGTCACACCCAGGAATTATTAACTGGAACTGTAAGCTAACTCTTTTTTCAGAGAGAGGTAGTGGGGGAGAGCCCCCCGTAAAGTCAGAGGTTTAGGTGAAAGCACAAGCAGAAAGTAGGCAGACTCTGGTTTTGGGGGTATATGCTCGAGAATTTCCAGGGGGACTCCTGAAGCTCGATCCCGCCTTTGCGTATGCCGAGCCTCCTTCCTCATGACCTTTGTCATGGGCGGAGTTCCTCACTGGCTCCCAGCAGTGATAGAATTCCAGTGGAGCTATTCCAGATCCTGAAAGATGATGCTGTGGAAAGTGCTGCACTCAATATGCAATATGCAATATGCACTCAATATGCAATATGCCGGCTCACGGCAGTAGGGGAATCTGGCCTCGAGACGTGTTGAAGAAGGTCTCTCGAGGTCTTTCTCGGGTTGAGGCAGGACACCCTGGGGTCCCTCGACTTGTGCAGGTGACCTCAGGGGGCTTCTCATGGTGGCTCTGAGAAGTCAGGGAAACTGGAGGTGGGAGGGGCCTCTCGGCACTCCACTGGGTTTGGTGCATTGGAAGAGGGCCTCATCTCCAGTTGAGGCAGGAACCTCAGGGTTCCTCTGACTTCAGACTCCGATCGCAAGGTCCCTGCAGACTTGGGACAGGAGAGTCAGGCCTCGTCTTGGGTTGAGGCATGGAACTCCGCTTGCCTCTCGAGGTGTTCCCGGGGAGACAGGCCACTTGTCGAGCGGTATTTGGAACCTGGGGGTCTTTTCCCGACGATGCACGGGCGAGTCACTGCCCCTTCGTGTTGACTTCATTCACAGGGTGGAGTTCGAAGAGGTGTCCGGGCATCGGGTTCTTATCAAGAGGGGACCGGGAAATCGGGGTCCTTCGGAATGTGGAACCACCCACGAGGCCACGTCTGGAATGTCGTCGTGAGACCGGCCTCATCCTGAGGTGCGACCGGAAGGTCGGGAACCCCTTCCAGACAAAGCAGGGGAGTCGACCCTCCTGTCCAGATCAGGAGGGTAGAAGGGGCTCAGAGGAAGTGGTGCGGGAAAACCTCGGTGTTCCTCTTGAGGGAGACCGGGATGTCGGGGCACTTTGTGGGTCGCATCAAGGGTGCCAAGTACCGTTTCGACCTCCAATACCTAACGTGGGACTTCTCCTGAGACACTGTAGCGGGAAAGGGCTTCATCTTGCGATGACGGGGGAACCACGTGGATTTTCTCGAGTTGCAGCGGGATTCTCGAGTTACGACGGGGAATTCAGGATGCCTCTTGTGTTGGCCCAGGGAAGTCCAATCTTCCATTCGAGTTGCGAAGGAAAGCTGGGGATTGCTCTCGAGTGACTGCAGGGCCAATAGACCTCATCTAGGCTTGTGTCCAGAAGCCAATGTTCCTCTCCAGGGGCGAAAGGGATCTCGGGGTTGCATTCCAGACGCACCCGGGGAGACAGGCATCCATCTCGAGTGGAAGCAAAGAACCCCGCTCTGCTCTCGAGTCGCGACGGGTATCTCTTGGAGCTCACTGGGTGGACTAAAGGGAGTCAAGCCTCCTGAGGCGTTTGGAGAGAGGTCGAGAGACTGGTCTCTAGGCCATACAGGAGACGAAGGCCCTCAAGTCGCGATGACGGGGGAGGCTCGGGGTTGTTCTCGAGCGGCGGCCCCAGTGTGCGGTTTCTCGCGAGGTACGACGGCGAGGTCAGTGAGCCTCTCGTGGGGCGGCAAGGAAGTCGGGTCTCCATGCGAATGGCGAGGGGGAGCGCGTCTTTACTCTCAAGTCATAGTAGGGGAATCTGGCCTCGAGACGTGTTGAAGAAGGTCTCTCGAGGTCTTTCTCGGGTTGAGGCAGGACACCCTGGGGTCCCTCGACTTGTGCAGGTGACCTCAGGGGGCTTCTCATGGTGGCTCTGAGAAGTCAGGGAAACTGGAGGTGGGAGGGGCCTCTCGGCACTCCACTGGGTTTGGTGCATTGGAAGAGGGCCTCATCTCCAGTTGAGGCAGGAACCTCAGGGTTCCTCTGACTTCAGACTCCGATCGCAAGGTCCCTGCAGACTTGGGACAGGAGAGTCAGGCCTCGTCTTGGGTTGAGGCATGGAACTCCGCTTGCCTCTCGAGGTGTTCCCGGGGAGACAGGCCACTTGTCGAGCGGTATTTGGAACCTGGGGGTCTTTTCCCGACGATGCACGGGCGAGTCACTGCCCCTTCGTGTTGACTTCATTCACAGGGTGGAGTTCGAAGAGGTGTCCGGGCATCGGGTTCTTATCAAGAGGGGACCGGGAAATCGGGGTCCTTCGGAATGTGGAACCACCCACGAGGCCACGTCTGGAATGTCGTCGTGAGACCGGCCTCATCCTGAGGTGCGACCGGAAGGTCGGGAACCCCTTCCAGACAAAGCAGGGGAGTCGACCCTCCTGTCCAGATCAGGAGGGTAGAAGAGGCTCCGAGGAAGTGTTGCCGGAAAACTTCGGTGTTCCTCTCGAGGGAGACCGGGATGTCGGGGCACTTTGTGGGTCGCATCAAGGGTGACAAGTACCGTTTCGAACTCCAATTCCTAAAGTGGGACTTCTCCTGAGACGCTGTAGCGGCACAGGGCTACATCTTGCGATGACGGGGGAACCACGTGGTTTTTCTCGAGGTGTAGCAGGATTCTCGAATTACGACGGGGAATTCAGGATGCCTCTTGTGTTGGCCCAGGGAAGTCCAATCTTCCATTCGAGTTGCGAAGGAAAGCTGGGGATTGCTCTCGAGTGACTGCAGGGCCAATAGACCTCATCTAGGCTTGTGTCCAGAAGCCAGTGTTCCTCTCCAGGGGCGACAGGGATCTCGGGGTTGCATTCCAGACACACCCGGGGAGACAGGCCTCCATCTCGAGTGGAAGCAAAGAACCCCGCTCTGCTCTCGAGTCGCGACGGGTATCTCTTGGAGCTCACTGGGTGGACTAAAGGGAGTCAAGCCTCCTGAGGCGTTTGGAGAGAGGTCGCGAGATTGGTCTCTAGGCCATGCAGGAGACGAAGGCCCTCATCTCGCGATGACGGGGGAGTCTTGGGGTTGTTCTCGAGCGGCGGCCCCAGTGTGCGCTTTCTCACGAGGTACGACGGCGAGGTCAGTGAGCCTCTCGTGGGGCGCCAGGGAAGTCGGGTCTCCATGCGAGTGGCGAGGGCGAGCGCCGTCATTGCTCTCGAGCCATGGTAGGGTGCCGGGGACCAGCCCCGGCTGATCCAGGGTATTCGAAGGAGAGACGGCGTAGGCGAAGATCAGGAAACCACTGCTTAATTAAATGTTAATTAAGGATATAAAGAGTAATAGAATGAGGATAGCTCAGTGAGGAAATTCAGTGGAGAAAAGAGGCTGAATAATTCAGCCAGAAGGTAAGAGAAAGAACGACATGGTGAGACCAAGTTTCGGTGAACAAGGCCCGCACTTTATTTTTCAAAGTAGTTTTTATACCTTAAGTTATGCATAGAGGATAATGGGGGAAGGGGTCGAGTCTTGCAGCAAACCAGGCTTTCTTCCTGCAAACTTATCATATGCAAAAGCTTAGGTGATTTGCATCATCTTCTGGCCCGGAGGCCTGTTAACATTTTAAGACCTTTTCTTCAGAAAACTTATTTTTCTCTAAAGGTGGTTGGTCAGGAGCCACCCTCCAAAAAAGCATTAGATAAAGTTGCATTCCTACAGAGCAAAGGTGTGGTGGGCTATAACAAGAAAAAGAATTAACTCAAGGGTCCCAGGTTACAAACATTAAAGCTACTACTTACACCAATTATATTAATCAATACACTGCCAGGGACACAGCAGGTAAGGGATATGGAAACTTAGCAGCAAACAATGGCCCAACAAGTGAAAAACCATTCACCAATACAATTTCTAATCAATCTTGTAACTACTCAAAAGAATCTGTGTTTAGACAGTTTAGAACATCTCCTGCCTCTCACAGTTGGGAGGCTCTGAACAATCCCATGTGGCCGGAAAAACCTATTCAGGCAGGCTAGAGGATTTCCAAAGGAGTTTGTAGGTTAAACACTGTCACACCCAGGAATTATTAACTGGAACTGTAAGCTAACTCTTTTTTCAGAGAGAGGTAGTGGGGGAGAGCCCCCCGTAAAGTCAGAGGTTTAGGTGAAAGCACAAGCAGAAAGTAGGCAGACTCTGGTTTTGGGGGTATATGCTCGAGAATTTCCAGGGGGACTCCTGAAGCTCGATCCCGCCTTTGCGTATGCCGAGCCTCCTTCCTCATGACCTTTGTCATGGGCGGAGTTCCTCACTGGCTCCCAGCAGTGATAGAATTCCAGTGGAGCTATTCCAGATCCTGAAAGATGATGCTGTGGAAAGTGCTGCACTCAATATGCAATATGCAATATGCACTCAATATGCAATATGCCGGCTCACGGCAGTAGGGGAATCTGGCCTCGAGACGTGTTGAAGAAGGTCTCTCGAGGTCTTTCTCGGGTTGAGGCAGGACACCCTGGGGTCCCTCGACTTGTGCAGGTGACCTCAGGGGGCTTCTCATGGTGGCTCTGAGAAGTCAGGGAAACTGGAGGTGGGAGGGGCCTCTCGGCACTCCACTGGGTTTGGTGCATTGGAAGAGGGCCTCATCTCCAGTTGAGGCAGGAACCTCAGGGTTCCTCTGACTTCAGACTCCGATCGCAAGGTCCCTGCAGACTTGGGACAGGAGAGTCAGGCCTCGTCTTGGGTTGAGGCATGGAACTCCGCTTGCCTCTCGAGGTGTTCCCGGGGAGACAGGCCACTTGTCGAGCGGTATTTGGAACCTGGGGGTCTTTTCCCGACGATGCACGGGCGAGTCACTGCCCCTTCGTGTTGACTTCATTCACAGGGTGGAGTTCGAAGAGGTGTCCGGGCATCGGGTTCTTATCAAGAGGGGACCGGGAAATCGGGGTCCTTCGGAATGTGGAACCACCCACGAGGCCACGTCTGGAATGTCGTCGTGAGACCGGCCTCATCCTGAGGTGCGACCGGAAGGTCGGGAACCCCTTCCAGACAAAGCAGGGGAGTCGACCCTCCTGTCCAGATCAGGAGGGTAGAAGGGGCTCAGAGGAAGTGGTGCGGGAAAACCTCGGTGTTCCTCTTGAGGGAGACCGGGATGTCGGGGCACTTTGTGGGTCGCATCAAGGGTGCCAAGTACCGTTTCGACCTCCAATACCTAACGTGGGACTTCTCCTGAGACACTGTAGCGGGAAAGGGCTTCATCTTGCGATGACGGGGGAACCACGTGGATTTTCTCGAGTTGCAGCGGGATTCTCGAGTTACGACGGGGAATTCAGGATGCCTCTTGTGTTGGCCCAGGGAAGTCCAATCTTCCATTCGAGTTGCGAAGGAAAGCTGGGGATTGCTCTCGAGTGACTGCAGGGCCAATAGACCTCATCTAGGCTTGTGTCCAGAAGCCAATGTTCCTCTCCAGGGGCGAAAGGGATCTCGGGGTTGCATTCCAGACGCACCCGGGGAGACAGGCATCCATCTCGAGTGGAAGCAAAGAACCCCGCTCTGCTCTCGAGTCGCGACGGGTATCTCTTGGAGCTCACTGGGTGGACTAAAGGGAGTCAAGCCTCCTGAGGCGTTTGGAGAGAGGTCGAGAGACTGGTCTCTAGGCCATACAGGAGACGAAGGCCCTCAAGTCGCGATGACGGGGGAGGCTCGGGGTTGTTCTCGAGCGGCGGCCCCAGTGTGCGGTTTCTCGCGAGGTACGACGGCGAGGTCAGTGAGCCTCTCGTGGGGCGGCAAGGAAGTCGGGTCTCCATGCGAATGGCGAGGGGGAGCGCGTCTTTACTCTCAAGTCATAGTAGGGGAATCTGGCCTCGAGACGTGTTGAAGAAGGTCTCTCGAGGTCTTTCTCGGGTTGAGGCAGGACACCCTGGGGTCCCTCGACTTGTGCAGGTGACCTCAGGGGGCTTCTCATGGTGGCTCTGAGAAGTCAGGGAAACTGGAGGTGGGAGGGGCCTCTCGGCACTCCACTGGGTTTGGTGCATTGGAAGAGGGCCTCATCTCCAGTTGAGGCAGGAACCTCAGGGTTCCTCTGACTTCAGACTCCGATCGCAAGGTCCCTGCAGACTTGGGACAGGAGAGTCAGGCCTCGTCTTGGGTTGAGGCATGGAACTCCGCTTGCCTCTCGAGGTGTTCCCGGGGAGACAGGCCACTTGTCGAGCGGTATTTGGAACCTGGGGGTCTTTTCCCGACGATGCACGGGCGAGTCACTGCCCCTTCGTGTTGACTTCATTCACAGGGTGGAGTTCGAAGAGGTGTCCGGGCATCGGGTTCTTATCAAGAGGGGACCGGGAAATCGGGGTCCTTCGGAATGTGGAACCACCCACGAGGCCACGTCTGGAATGTCGTCGTGAGACCGGCCTCATCCTGAGGTGCGACCGGAAGGTCGGGAACCCCTTCCAGACAAAGCAGGGGAGTCGACCCTCCTGTCCAGATCAGGAGGGTAGAAGAGGCTCCGAGGAAGTGTTGCCGGAAAACTTCGGTGTTCCTCTCGAGGGAGACCGGGATGTCGGGGCACTTTGTGGGTCGCATCAAGGGTGACAAGTACCGTTTCGAACTCCAATTCCTAAAGTGGGACTTCTCCTGAGACGCTGTAGCGGCACAGGGCTACATCTTGCGATGACGGGGGAACCACGTGGTTTTTCTCGAGGTGTAGCAGGATTCTCGAATTACGACGGGGAATTCAGGATGCCTCTTGTGTAGGCCCAGGGAAGTCCAATCTTCCATTCGAGTTGCGAAGGAAAGCTGGGGATTTCTCTCGAGTGACTGCAGGGCCAATAGACCTCATCTAGGCTTGTGTCCAGAAGCCAGTGTTCCTCTCCAGGGGCGACAGGGATCTCGGGGTTGCATTCCAGACACACCCGGGGAGACAGGCCTCCATCTCGAGTGGAAGCAAAGAACCCCGCTCTGCTCTCGAGTCGCGACGGGTATCTCTTGGAGCTCACTGGGTGGACTAAAGCGAGTCAAGCCTCCTGAGGCGTTTGGAGAGAGGTCGCGAGATTGGTCTCTAGGCCATGCAGGAGACGAAGGCCCTCATCTCGCGATGACGGGGGAGTCTTGGGGTTGTTCTCGAGCGGCGGCCCCAGTGTGCGCTTTCTCACGAGGTACGACGGCGAGGTCAGTGAGCCTCTCGTGGGGCGCCAGGGAAGTCGGGTCTCCATGCGAGTGGCGAGGGCGAGCGCGTCATTGCTCTCGAGCCATGGTAGGGTGCCGGGGACCAGCCCCGGCTGATCCAGGGTATTCGAAGGAGAGACGGCGTAGGCGAAGATCAGGAAACCACTGCTTAATTAAATGTTAATTAAGGATATAAAGAGTAATAGAATGAGGATAGCTCAGTGAGGAAATTCAGTGGAGAAAAGAGGCTGAATAATTCAGCCAGAAGGTAAGAGAAAGAACGACATGGTGAGACCAAGTTTCGGTGAACAAGGCCCGCACTTTATTTTTCAAAGTAGTTTTTATACCTTAAGTTATGCATAGAGGATAATGGGGGAAGGGGTCGAGTCTTGCAGCAAACCAGGCTTTCTTCCTGCAAACTTATCATATGCAAAAGCTTAGGTGATTTGCATCATCTTCTGGCCCGGAGGCCTGTTAACATTTTAAGACCTTTTCTTCAGAAAACTTATTTTTCTCTAAAGGTGGTTGGTCAGGAGCCACCCTCCAAAAAAGCATTAGATAAAGTTGCATTCCTACAGAGCAAAGGTGTGGTGGGCTATAACAAGAAAAAGAATTAACTCAAGGGTCCCAGGTTACAAACATTAAAGCTACTACTTACACCAATTATATTAATCAATACACTGCCAGGGACACAGCAGGTAAGGGATATGGAAACTTAGCAGCAAACAATGGCCCAACAAGTGAAAAACCATTCACCAATACAATTTCTAATCAATCTTGTAACTACTCAAAAGAATCTGTGTTTAGACAGTTTAGAACATCTCCTGCCTCTCACAGTTGGGAGGCTCTGAACAATCCCATGTGGCCGGAAAAACCTATTCAGGCAGGCTAGAGGATTTCCAAAGGAGTTTGTAGGTTAAACACTGTCACACCCAGGAATTATTAACTGGAACTGTAAGCTAACTCTTTTTTCAGAGAGAGGTAGTGGGGGAGAGCCCCCCGTAAAGTCAGAGGTTTAGGTGAAAGCACAAGCAGAAAGTAGGCAGACTCTGGTTTTGGGGGTATATGCTCGAGAATTTCCAGGGGGACTCCTGAAGCTCGATCCCGCCTTTGCGTATGCCGAGCCTCCTTCCTCATGACCTTTGTCATGGGCGGAGTTCCTCACTGGCTCCCAGCAGTGATAGAATTCCAGTGGAGCTATTCCAGATCCTGAAAGATGATGCTGTGGAAAGTGCTGCACTCAATATGCAATATGCAATATGCACTCAATATGCAATATGCCGGCTCACGGCAGTAGGGGAATCTGGCCTCGAGACGTGTTGAAGAAGGTCTCTCGAGGTCTTTCTCGGGTTGAGGCAGGACACCCTGGGGTCCCTCGACTTGTGCAGGTGACCTCAGGGGGCTTCTCATGGTGGCTCTGAGAAGTCAGGGAAACTGGAGGTGGGAGGGGCCTCTCGGCACTCCACTGGGTTTGGTGCATTGGAAGAGGGCCTCATCTCCAGTTGAGGCAGGAACCTCAGGGTTCCTCTGACTTCAGACTCCGATCGCAAGGTCCCTGCAGACTTGGGACAGGAGAGTCAGGCCTCGTCTTGGGTTGAGGCATGGAACTCCGCTTGCCTCTCGAGGTGTTCCCGGGGAGACAGGCCACTTGTCGAGCGGTATTTGGAACCTGGGGGTCTTTTCCCGACGATGCACGGGCGAGTCACTGCCCCTTCGTGTTGACTTCATTCACAGGGTGGAGTTCGAAGAGGTGTCCGGGCATCGGGTTCTTATCAAGAGGGGACCGGGAAATCGGGGTCCTTCGGAATGTGGAACCACCCACGAGGCCACGTCTGGAATGTCGTCGTGAGACCGGCCTCATCCTGAGGTGCGACCGGAAGGTCGGGAACCCCTTCCAGACAAAGCAGGGGAGTCGACCCTCCTGTCCAGATCAGGAGGGTAGAAGAGGCTCCGAGGAAGTGTTGCCGGAAAACTTCGGTGTTCCT
This sequence comes from Bos indicus, assembly GCF_029378745.1. Lineage (NCBI taxonomy): Eukaryota > Metazoa > Chordata > Mammalia > Artiodactyla > Bovidae > Bos > Bos indicus. Next base: position 21,649 of record NW_027223723.1, read on the forward strand.
CTCGAGGGAGACCGGGATGTCGGGGCACTTTGTGGGTCGCATCAAGGGTGACAAGTACCGTTTCGAACTCCAATTCCTAAAGTGGGACTTCTCCTGAGACGCTGTAGCGGCACAGGGCTACATCTTGCGATGACGGGGGAACCACGTGGTTTTTCTCGAGGTGTAGCAGGATTCTCGAATTACGACGGGGAATTCAGGATGCCTCTTGTGTAGGCCCAGGGAAGTCCAATCTTCCATTCGAGTTGCGAAGGAAAGCTGGGGATTTCTCTCGAGTGACTGCAGGGCCAATAGACCTCATCTAGGCTTGTGTCCAGAAGCCAGTGTTCCTCTCCAGGGGCGACAGGGATCTCGGGGTTGCATTCCAGACACACCCGGGGAGACAGGCCTCCATCTCGAGTGGAAGCAAAGAACCCCGCTCTGCTCTCGAGTCGCGACGGGTATCTCTTGGAGCTCACTGGGTGGACTAAAGCGAGTCAAGCCTCCTGAGGCGTTTGGAGAGAGGTCGCGAGATTGGTCTCTAGGCCATGCAGGAGACGAAGGCCCTCATCTCGCGATGACGGGGGAGTCTTGGGGTTGTTCTCGAGCGGCGGCCCCAGTGTGCGCTTTCTCACGAGGTACGACGGCGAGGTCAGTGAGCCTCTCGTGGGGCGCCAGGGAAGTCGGGTCTCCATGCGAGTGGCGAGGGCGAGCGCGTCATTGCTCTCGAGCCATGGTAGGGTGCCGGGGACCAGCCCCGGCTGATCCAGGGTATTCGAAGGAGAGACGGCGTAGGCGAAGATCAGGAAACCACTGCTTAATTAAATGTTAATTAAGGATATAAAGAGTAATAGAATGAGGATAGCTCAGTGAGGAAATTCAGTGGAGAAAAGAGGCTGAATAATTCAGCCAGAAGGTAAGAGAAAGAACGACATGGTGAGACCAAGTTTCGGTGAACAAGGCCCGCACTTTATTTTTCAAAGTAGTTTTTATACCTTAAGTTATGCATAGAGGATAATGGGGGAAGGGGTCGAGTCTTGCAGCAAACCAGGCTTTCTTCCTGCAAACTTATCATATGCAAAAGCTTAGGTGATTTGCATCATCTTCTGGCCCGGAGGCCTGTTAACATTTTAAGACCTTTTCTTCAGAAAACTTATTTTTCTCTAAAGGTGGTTGGTCAGGAGCCACCCTCCAAAAAAGCATTAGATAAAGTTGCATTCCTACAGAGCAAAGGTGTGGTGGGCTATAACAAGAAAAAGAATTAACTCAAGGGTCCCAGGTTACAAACATTAAAGCTACTACTTACACCAATTATATTAATCAATACACTGCCAGGGACACAGCAGGTAAGGGATATGGAAACTTAGCAGCAAACAATGGCCCAACAAGTGAAAAACCATTCACCAATACAATTTCTAATCAATCTTGTAACTACTCAAAAGAATCTGTGTTTAGACAGTTTAGAACATCTCCTGCCTCTCACAGTTGGGAGGCTCTGAACAATCCCATGTGGCCGGAAAAACCTATTCAGGCAGGCTAGAGGATTTCCAAAGGAGTTTGTAGGTTAAACACTGTCACACCCAGGAATTATTAACTGGAACTGTAAGCTAACTCTTTTTTCAGAGAGAGGTAGTGGGGGAGAGCCCCCCGTAAAGTCAGAGGTTTAGGTGAAAGCACAAGCAGAAAGTAGGCAGACTCTGGTTTTGGGGGTATATGCTCGAGAATTTCCAGGGGGACTCCTGAAGCTCGATCCCGCCTTTGCGTATGCCGAGCCTCCTTCCTCATGACCTTTGTCATGGGCGGAGTTCCTCACTGGCTCCCAGCAGTGATAGAATTCCAGTGGAGCTATTCCAGATCCTGAAAGATGATGCTGTGGAAAGTGCTGCACTCAATATGCAATATGCAATATGCACTCAATATGCAATATGCCGGCTCACGGCAGTAGGGGAATCTGGCCTCGAGACGTGTTGAAGAAGGTCTCTCGAGGTCTTTCTCGGGTTGAGGCAGGACACCCTGGGGTCCCTCGACTTGTGCAGGTGACCTCAGGGGGCTTCTCATGGTGGCTCTGAGAAGTCAGGGAAACTGGAGGTGGGAGGGGCCTCTCGGCACTCCACTGGGTTTGGTGCATTGGAAGAGGGCCTCATCTCCAGTTGAGGCAGGAACCTCAGGGTTCCTCTGACTTCAGACTCCGATCGCAAGGTCCCTGCAGACTTGGGACAGGAGAGTCAGGCCTCGTCTTGGGTTGAGGCATGGAACTCCGCTTGCCTCTCGAGGTGTTCCCGGGGAGACAGGCCACTTGTCGAGCGGTATTTGGAACCTGGGGGTCTTTTCCCGACGATGCACGGGCGAGTCACTGCCCCTTCGTGTTGACTTCATTCACAGGGTGGAGTTCGAAGAGGTGTCCGGGCATCGGGTTCTTATCAAGAGGGGACCGGGAAATCGGGGTCCTTCGGAATGTGGAACCACCCACGAGGCCACGTCTGGAATGTCGTCGTGAGACCGGCCTCATCCTGAGGTGCGACCGGAAGGTCGGGAACCCCTTCCAGACAAAGCAGGGGAGTCGACCCTCCTGTCCAGATCAGGAGGGTAGAAGGGGCTCAGAGGAAGTGGTGCGGGAAAACCTCGGTGTTCCTCTTGAGGGAGACCGGGATGTCGGGGCACTTTGTGGGTCGCATCAAGGGTGCCAAGTACCGTTTCGACCTCCAATACCTAACGTGGGACTTCTCCTGAGACACTGTAGCGGGAAAGGGCTTCATCTTGCGATGACGGGGGAACCACGTGGATTTTCTCGAGTTGCAGCGGGATTCTCGAGTTACGACGGGGAATTCAGGATGCCTCTTGTGTTGGCCCAGGGAAGTCCAATCTTCCATTCGAGTTGCGAAGGAAAGCTGGGGATTGCTCTCGAGTGACTGCAGGGCCAATAGACCTCATCTAGGCTTGTGTCCAGAAGCCAATGTTCCTCTCCAGGGGCGAAAGGGATCTCGGGGTTGCATTCCAGACGCACCCGGGGAGACAGGCATCCATCTCGAGTGGAAGCAAAGAACCCCGCTCTGCTCTCGAGTCGCGACGGGTATCTCTTGGAGCTCACTGGGTGGACTAAAGGGAGTCAAGCCTCCTGAGGCGTTTGGAGAGAGGTCGAGAGACTGGTCTCTAGGCCATACAGGAGACGAAGGCCCTCAAGTCGCGATGACGGGGGAGGCTCGGGGTTGTTCTCGAGCGGCGGCCCCAGTGTGCGGTTTCTCGCGAGGTACGACGGCGAGGTCAGTGAGCCTCTCGTGGGGCGGCAAGGAAGTCGGGTCTCCATGCGAATGGCGAGGGGGAGCGCGTCTTTACTCTCAAGTCATAGTAGGGGAATCTGGCCTCGAGACGTGTTGAAGAAGGTCTCTCGAGGTCTTTCTCGGGTTGAGGCAGGACACCCTGGGGTCCCTCGACTTGTGCAGGTGACCTCAGGGGGCTTCTCATGGTGGCTCTGAGAAGTCAGGGAAACTGGAGGTGGGAGGGGCCTCTCGGCACTCCACTGGGTTTGGTGCATTGGAAGAGGGCCTCATCTCCAGTTGAGGCAGGAACCTCAGGGTTCCTCTGACTTCAGACTCCGATCGCAAGGTCCCTGCAGACTTGGGACAGGAGAGTCAGGCCTCGTCTTGGGTTGAGGCATGGAACTCCGCTTGCCTCTCGAGGTGTTCCCGGGGAGACAGGCCACTTGTCGAGCGGTATTTGGAACCTGGGGGTCTTTTCCCGACGATGCACGGGCGAGTCACTGCCCCTTCGTGTTGACTTCATTCACAGGGTGGAGTTCGAAGAGGTGTCCGGGCATCGGGTTCTTATCAAGAGGGGACCGGGAAATCGGGGTCCTTCGGAATGTGGAACCACCCACGAGGCCACGTCTGGAATGTCGTCGTGAGACCGGCCTCATCCTGAGGTGCGACCGGAAGGTCGGGAACCCCTTCCAGACAAAGCAGGGGAGTCGACCCTCCTGTCCAGATCAGGAGGGTAGAAGAGGCTCCGAGGAAGTGTTGCCGGAAAACTTCGGTGTTCCTCTCGAGGGAGACCGGGATGTCGGGGCACTTTGTGGGTCGCATCAAGGGTGACAAGTACCGTTTCGAACTCCAATTCCTAAAGTGGGACTTCTCCTGAGACGCTGTAGCGGCACAGGGCTACATCTTGCGATGACGGGGGAACCACGTGGTTTTTCTCGAGGTGTAGCAGGATTCTCGAATTACGACGGGGAATTCAGGATGCCTCTTGTGTAGGCCCAGGGAAGTCCAATCTTCCATTCGAGTTGCGAAGGAAAGCTGGGGATTTCTCTCGAGTGACTGCAGGGCCAATAGACCTCATCTAGGCTTGTGTCCAGAAGCCAGTGTTCCTCTCCAGGGGCGACAGGGATCTCGGGGTTGCATTCCAGACACACCCGGGGAGACAGGCCTCCATCTCGAGTGGAAGCAAAGAACCCCGCTCTGCTCTCGAGTCGCGACGGGTATCTCTTGGAGCTCACTGGGTGGACTAAAGCGAGTCAAGCCTCCTGAGGCGTTTGGAGAGAGGTCGCGAGATTGGTCTCTAGGCCATGCAGGAGACGAAGGCCCTCATCTCGCGATGCCGGGGGAGTCTTGGGGTTGTTCTCGAGCGGCGGCCCCAGTGTGCGCTTTCTCACGAGGTACGACGGCGAGGTCAGTGAGCCTCTCGTGGGGCGCCAGGGAAGTCGGGTCTCCATGCGAGTGGCGAGGGCGAGCGCGTCATTGCTCTCGAGCCATGGTAGGGTGCCGGGGACCAGCCCCGGCTGATCCAGGGTATTCGAAGGAGAGACGGCGTAGGCGAAGATCAGGAAACCACTGCTTAATTAAATGTTAATTAAGGATATAAAGAGTAATAGAATGAGGATAGCTCAGTGAGGAAATTCAGTGGAGAAAAGAGGCTGAATAATTCAGCCAGAAGGTAAGAGAAAGAACGACATGGTGAGACCAAGTTTCGGTGAACAAGGCCCGCACTTTATTTTTCAAAGTAGTTTTTATACCTTAAGTTATGCATAGAGGATAATGGGGGAAGGGGTCGAGTCTTGCAGCAAACCAGGCTTTCTTCCTGCAAACTTATCATATGCAAAAGCTTAGGTGATTTGCATCATCTTCTGGCCCGGAGGCCTGTTAACATTTTAAGACCTTTTCTTCAGAAAACTTATTTTTCTCTAAAGGTGGTTGGTCAGGAGCCACCCTCCAAAAAAGCATTAGATAAAGTTGCATTCCTACAGAGCAAAGGTGTGGTGGGCTATAACAAGAAAAAGAATTAACTCAAGGGTCCCAGGTTACAAACATTAAAGCTACTACTTACACCAATTATATTAATCAATACACTGCCAGGGACACAGCAGGTAAGGGATATGGAAACTTAGCAGCAAACAATGGCCCAACAAGTGAAAAACCATTCACCAATACAATTTCTAATCAATCTTGTAACTACTCAAAAGAATCTGTGTTTAGACAGTTTAGAACATCTCCTGCCTCTCACAGTTGGGAGGCTCTGAACAATCCCATGTGGCCGGAAAAACCTATTCAGGCAGGCTAGAGGATTTCCAAAGGAGTTTGTAGGTTAAACACTGTCACACCCAGGAATTATTAACTGGAACTGTAAGCTAACTCTTTTTTCAGAGAGAGGTAGTGGGGGAGAGCCCCCCGTAAAGTCAGAGGTTTAGGTGAAAGCACAAGCAGAAAGTAGGCAGACTCTGGTTTTGGGGGTATATGCTCGAGAATTTCCAGGGGGACTCCTGAAGCTCGATCCCGCCTTTGCGTATGCCGAGCCTCCTTCCTCATGACCTTTGTCATGGGCGGAGTTCCTCACTGGCTCCCAGCAGTGATAGAATTCCAGTGGAGCTATTCCAGATCCTGAAAGATGATGCTGTGGAAAGTGCTGCACTCAATATGCAATATGCAATATGCACTCAATATGCAATATGCCGGCTCACGGCAGTAGGGGAATCTGGCCTCGAGACGTGTTGAAGAAGGTCTCTCGAGGTCTTTCTCGGGTTGAGGCAGGACACCCTGGGGTCCCTCGACTTGTGCAGGTGACCTCAGGGGGCTTCTCATGGTGGCTCTGAGAAGTCAGGGAAACTGGAGGTGGGAGGGGCCTCTCGGCACTCCACTGGGTTTGGTGCATTGGAAGAGGGCCTCATCTCCAGTTGAGGCAGGAACCTCAGGGTTCCTCTGACTTCAGACTCCGATCGCAAGGTCCCTGCAGACTTGGGACAGGAGAGTCAGGCCTCGTCTTGGGTTGAGGCATGGAACTCCGCTTGCCTCTCGAGGTGTTCCCGGGGAGACAGGCCACTTGTCGAGCGGTATTTGGAACCTGGGGGTCTTTTCCCGACGATGCACGGGCGAGTCACTGCCCCTTCGTGTTGACTTCATTCACAGGGTGGAGTTCGAAGAGGTGTCCGGGCATCGGGTTCTTATCAAGAGGGGACCGGGAAATCGGGGTCCTTCGGAATGTGGAACCACCCACGAGGCCACGTCTGGAATGTCGTCGTGAGACCGGCCTCATCCTGAGGTGCGACCGGAAGGTCGGGAACCCCTTCCAGACAAAGCAGGGGAGTCGACCCTCCTGTCCAGATCAGGAGGGTAGAAGAGGCTCCGAGGAAGTGTTGCCGGAAAACTTCGGTGTTCCTCTCGAGGGAGACCGGGATGTCGGGGCACTTTGTGGGTCGCATCAAGGGTGACAAGTACCGTTTCGAACTCCAATTCCTAAAGTGGGACTTCTCCTGAGACGCTGTAGCGGCACAGGGCTACATCTTGCGATGACGGGGGAACCACGTGGTTTTTCTCGAGGTGTAGCAGGATTCTCGAATTACGACGGGGAATTCAGGATGCCTCTTGTGTAGGCCCAGGGAAGTCCAATCTTCCATTCGAGTTGCGAAGGAAAGCTGGGGATTTCTCTCGAGTGACTGCAGGGCCAATAGACCTCATCTAGGCTTGTGTCCAGAAGCCAGTGTTCCTCTCCAGGGGCGACAGGGATCTCGGGGTTGCATTCCAGACACACCCGGGGAGACAGGCCTCCATCTCGAGTGGAAGCAAAGAACCCCGCTCTGCTCTCGAGTCGCGACGGGTATCTCTTGGAGCTCACTGGGTGGACTAAAGCGAGTCAAGCCTCCTGAGGCGTTTGGAGAGAGGTCGCGAGATTGGTCTCTAGGCCATGCAGGAGACGAAGGCCCTCATCTCGCGATGCCGGGGGAGTCTTGGGGTTGTTCTCGAGCGGCGGCCCCAGTGTGCGCTTTCTCACGAGGTACGACGGCGAGGTCAGTGAGCCTCTCGTGGGGCGCCAGGGAAGTCGGGTCTCCATGCGAGTGGCGAGGGCGAGCGCGTCATTGCTCTCGAGCCATGGTAGGGTGCCGGGGACCAGCCCCGGCTGATCCAGGGTATTCGAAGGAGAGACGGCGTAGGCGAAGATCAGGAAACCACTGCTTAATTAAATGTTAATTAAGGATATAAAGAGTAATAGAATGAGGATAGCTCAGTGAGGAAATTCAGTGGAGAAAAGAGGCTGAATAATTCAGCCAGAAGGTAAGAGAAAGAACGACATGGTGAGACCAAGTTTCGGTGAACAAGGCCCGCACTTTATTTTTCAAAGTAGTTTTTATACCTTAAGTTATGCATAGAGGATAATGGGGGAAGGGGTCGAGTCTTGCAGCAAACCAGGCTTTCTTCCTGCAAACTTATCATATGCAAAAGCTTAGGTGATTTGCATCATCTTCTGGCCCGGAGGCCTGTTAACATTTTAAGACCTTTTCTTCAGAAAACTTATTTTTCTCTAAAGGTGGTTGGTCAGGAGCCACCCTCCAAAAAAGCATTAGATAAAGTTGCATTCCTACAGAGCAAAGGTGTGGTGGGCTATAACAAGAAAAAGAATTAACTCAAGGGTCCCAGGTTACAAACATTAAAGCTACTACTTACACCAATTATATTAATCAATACACTGCCAGGGACACAGCAGGTAAGGGATATGGAAACTTAGCAGCAAACAATGGCCCAACAAGTGAAAAACCATTCACCAATACAATTTCTAATCAATCTTGTAACTACTCAAAAGAATCTGTGTTTAGACAGTTTAGAACATCTCCTGCCTCTCACAGTTGGGAGGCTCTGAACAATCCCATGTGGCCGGAAAAACCTATTCAGGCAGGCTAGAGGATTTCCAAAGGAGTTTGTAGGTTAAACACTGTCACACCCAGGAATTATTAACTGGAACTGTAAGCTAACTCTTTTTTCAGAGAGAGGTAGTGGGGGAGAGCCCCCCGTAAAGTCAGAGGTTTAGGTGAAAGCACAAGCAGAAAGTAGGCAGACTCTGGTTTTGGGGGTATATGCTCGAGAATTTCCAGGGGGACTCCTGAAGCTCGATCCCGCCTTTGCGTATGCCGAGCCTCCTTCCTCATGACCTTTGTCATGGGCGGAGTTCCTCACTGGCTCCCAGCAGTGATAGAATTCCAGTGGAGCTATTCCAGATCCTGAAAGATGATGCTGTGGAAAGTGCTGCACTCAATATGCAATATGCAATATGCACTCAATATGCAATATGCCGGCTCACGGCAGTAGGGGAATCTGGCCTCGAGACGTGTTGAAGAAGGTCTCTCGAGGTCTTTCTCGGGTTGAGGCAGGACACCCTGGGGTCCCTCGACTTGTGCAGGTGACCTCAGGGGGCTTCTCATGGTGGCTCTGAGAAGTCAGGGAAACTGGAGGTGGGAGGGGCCTCTCGGCACTCCACTGGGTTTGGTGCATTGGAAGAGGGCCTCATCTCCAGTTGAGGCAGGAACCTCAGGGTTCCTCTGACTTCAGACTCCGATCGCAAGGTCCCTGCAGACTTGGGACAGGAGAGTCAGGCCTCGTCTTGGGTTGAGGCATGGAACTCCGCTTGCCTCTCGAGGTGTTCCCGGGGAGACAGGCCACTTGTCGAGCGGTATTTGGAACCTGGGGGTCTTTTCCCGACGATGCACGGGCGAGTCACTGCCCCTTCGTGTTGACTTCATTCACAGGGTGGAGTTCGAAGAGGTGTCCGGGCATCGGGTTCTTATCAAGAGGGGACCGGGAAATCGGGGTCCTTCGGAATGTGGAACCACCCACGAGGCCACGTCTGGAATGTCGTCGTGAGACCGGCCTCATCCTGAGGTGCGACCGGAAGGTCGGGAACCCCTTCCAGACAAAGCAGGGGAGTCGACCCTCCTGTCCAGATCAGGAGGGTAGAAGAGGCTCCGAGGAAGTGTTGCCGGAAAACTTCGGTGTTCCTCTCGAGGGAGACCGGGATGTCGGGGCACTTTGTGGGTCGCATCAAGGGTGACAAGTACCGTTTCGAACTCCAATTCCTAAAGTGGGACTTCTCCTGAGACGCTGTAGCGGCACAGGGCTACATCTTGCGATGACGGGGGAACCACGTGGTTTTTCTCGAGGTGTAGCAGGATTCTCGAATTACGACGGGGAATTCAGGATGCCTCTTGTGTAGGCCCAGGGAAGTCCAATCTTCCATTCGAGTTGCGAAGGAAAGCTGGGGATTTCTCTCGAGTGACTGCAGGGCCAATAGACCTCATCTAGGCTTGTGTCCAGAAGCCAGTGTTCCTCTCCAGGGGCGACAGGGATCTCGGGGTTGCATTCCAGACACACCCGGGGAGACAGGCCTCCATCTCGAGTGGAAGCAAAGAACCCCGCTCTGCTCTCGAGTCGCGACGGGTATCTCTTGGAGCTCACTGGGTGGACTAAAGCGAGTCAAGCCTCCTGAGGCGTTTGGAGAGAGGTCGCGAGATTGGTCTCTAGGCCATGCAGGAGACGAAGGCCCTCATCTCGCGATGCCGGGGGAGTCTTGGGGTTGTTCTCGAGCGGCGGCCCCAGTGTGCGCTTTCTCACGAGGTACGACGGCGAGGTCAGTGAGCCTCTCGTGGGGCGCCAGGGAAGTCGGGTCTCCATGCGAGTGGCGAGGGCGAGCGCCTCATTGCTCTCGAGCCATGGTAGGGTGCCGGGGACCAGCCCCGGCTGATCCAGGGTATTCGAAGGAGAGACGGCGTAGGCGAAGATCAGGAAACCACTGCTTAATTAAATGTTAATTAAGGATATAAAGAGTAATAGAATGAGGATAGCTCAGTGAGGAAATTCAGTGGAGAAAAGAGGCTGAATAATTCAGCCAGAAGGTAAGAGAAAGAACGACATGGTGAGACCAAGTTTCGGTGAACAAGGCCCGCACTTTATTTTTCAAAGTAGTTTTTATACCTTAAGTTATGCATAGAGGATAATGGGGGAAGGGGTCGAGTCTTGCAGCAAACCAGGCTTTCTTCCTGCAAACTTATCATATGCAAAAGCTTAGGTGATTTGCATCATCTTCTGGCCCGGAGGCCTGTTAACATTTTAAGACCTTTTCTTCAGAAAACTTATTTTTCTCTAAAGGTGGTTGGTCAGGAGCCACCCTCCAAAAAAGCATTAGATAAAGTTGCATTCCTACAGAGCAAAGGTGTGGTGGGCTATAACAAGAAAAAGAATTAACTCAAGGGTCCCAGGTTACAAACATTAAAGCTACTACTTACACCAATTATATTAATCAATACACTGCCAGGGACACAGCAGGTAAGGGATATGGAAACTTAGCAGCAAACAATGGCCCAACAAGTGAAAAACCATTCACCAATACAATTTCTAATCAATCTTGTAACTACTCAAAAGAATCTGTGTTTAGACAGTTTAGAACATCTCCTGCCTCTCACAGTTGGGAGGCTCTGAACAATCCCATGTGGCCGGAAAAACCTATTCAGGCAGGCTAGAGGATTTCCAAAGGAGTTTGTAGGTTAAACACTGTCACACCCAGGAATTATTAACTGGAACTGTAAGCTAACTCTTTTTTCAGAGAGAGGTAGTGGGGGAGAGCCCCCCGTAAAGTCAGAGGTTTAGGTGAAAGCACAAGCAGAAAGTAGGCAGACTCTGGTTTTGGGGGTATATGCTCGAGAATTTCCAGGGGGACTCCTGAAGCTCGATCCCGCCTTTGCGTATGCCGAGCCTCCTTCCTCATGACCTTTGTCATGGGCGGAGTTCCTCACTGGCTCCCAGCAGTGATAGAATTCCAGTGGAGCTATTCCAGATCCTGAAAGATGATGCTGTGGAAAGTGCTGCACTCAATATGCAATATGCAATATGCACTCAATATGCAATATGCCGGCTCACGGCAGTAGGGGAATCTGGCCTCGAGACGTGTTGAAGAAGGTCTCTCGAGGTCTTTCTCGGGTTGAGGCAGGACACCCTGGGGTCCCTCGACTTGTGCAGGTGACCTCAGGGGGCTTCTCATGGTGGCTCTGAGAAGTCAGGGAAACTGGAGGTGGGAGGGGCCTCTCGGCACTCCACTGGGTTTGGTGCATTGGAAGAGGGCCTCATCTCCAGTTGAGGCAGGAACCTCAGGGTTCCTCTGACTTCAGACTCCGATCGCAAGGTCCCTGCAGACTTGGGACAGGAGAGTCAGGCCTCGTCTTGGGTTGAGGCATGGAACTCCGCTTGCCTCTCGAGGTGTTCCCGGGGAGACAGGCCACTTGTCGAGCGGTATTTGGAACCTGGGGGTCTTTTCCCGACGATGCACGGGCGAGTCACTGCCCCTTCGTGTTGACTTCATTCACAGGGTGGAGTTCGAAGAGGTGTCCGGGCATCGGGTTCTTATCAAGAGGGGACCGGGAAATCGGGGTCCTTCGGAATGTGGAACCACCCACGAGGCCACGTCTGGAATGTCGTCGTGAGACCGGCCTCATCCTGAGGTGCGACCGGAAGGTCGGGAACCCCTTCCAGACAAAGCAGGGGAGTCGACCCTCCTGTCCAGATCAGGAGGGTAGAAGAGGCTCCGAGGAAGTGTTGCCGGAAAACTTCGGTGTTCCTCTCGAGGGAGACCGGGATGTCGGGGCACTTTGTGGGTCGCATCAAGGGTGACAAGTACCGTTTCGAACTCCAATTCCTAAAGTGGGACTTCTCCTGAGACGCTGTAGCGGCACAGGGCTACATCTTGCGATGACGGGGGAACCACGTGGTTTTTCTCGAGGTGTAGCAGGATTCTCGAATTACGACGGGGAATTCAGGATGCCTCTTGTGTAGGCCCAGGGAAGTCCAATCTTCCATTCGAGTTGCGAAGGAAAGCTGGGGATTTCTCTCGAGTGACTGCAGGGCCAATAGACCTCATCTAGGCTTGTGTCCAGAAGCCAGTGTTCCTCTCCAGGGGCGACAGGGATCTCGGGGTTGCATTCCAGACACACCCGGGGAGACAGGCCTCCATCTCGAGTGGAAGCAAAGAACCCCGCTCTGCTCTCGAGTCGCGACGGGTATCTCTTGGAGCTCACTGGGTGGACTAAAGCGAGTCAAGCCTCCTGAGGCGTTTGGAGAGAGGTCGCGAGATTGGTCTCTAGGCCATGCAGGAGACGAAGGCCCTCATCTCGCGATGCCGGGGGAGTCTTGGGGTTGTTCTCGAGCGGCGGCCCCAGTGTGCGCTTTCTCACGAGGTACGACGGCGAGGTCAGTGAGCCTCTCGTGGGGCGCCAGGGAAGTCGGGTCTCCATGCGAGTGGCGAGGGCGAGCGCCGTCATTGCTCTCGAGCCATGGTAGGGTGCCGGGGACCAGCCCCGGCTGATCCAGGGTATTCGAAGGAGAGACGGCGTAGGCGAAGATCAGGAAACCACTGCTTAATTAAATGTTAATTAAGGATATAAAGAGTAATAGAATGAGGATAGCTCAGTGAGGAAATTCAGTGGAGAAAAGAGGCTGAATAATTCAGCCAGAAGGTAAGAGAAAGAACGACATGGTGAGACCAAGTTTCGGTGAACAAGGCCCGCACTTTATTTTTCAAAGTAGTTTTTATACCTTAAGTTATGCATAGAGGATAATGGGGGAAGGGGTCGAGTCTTGCAGCAAACCAGGCTTTCTTCCTGCAAACTTATCATATGCAAAAGCTTAGGTGATTTGCATCATCTTCTGGCCCGGAGGCCTGTTAACATTTTAAGACCTTTTCTTCAGAAAACTTATTTTTCTCTAAAGGTGGTTGGTCAGGAGCCACCCTCCAAAAAAGCATTAGATAAAGTTGCATTCCTACAGAGCAAAGGTGTGGTGGGCTATAACAAGAAAAAGAATTAACTCAAGGGTCCCAGGTTACAAACATTAAAGCTACTACTTACACCAATTATATTAATCAATACACTGCCAGGGACACAGCAGGTAAGGGATATGGAAACTTAGCAGCAAACAATGGCCCAACAAGTGAAAAACCATTCACCAATACAATTTCTAATCAATCTTGTAACTACTCAAAAGAATCTGTGTTTAGACAGTTTAGAACATCTCCTGCCTCTCACAGTTGGGAGGCTCTGAACAATCCCATGTGGCCGGAAAAACCTATTCAGGCAGGCTAGAGGATTTCCAAAGGAGTTTGTAGGTTAAACACTGTCACACCCAGGAATTATTAACTGGAACTGTAAGCTAACTCTTTTTTCAGAGAGAGGTAGTGGGGGAGAGCCCCCCGTAAAGTCAGAGGTTTAGGTGAAAGCACAAGCAGAAAGTAGGCAGACTCTGGTTTTGGGGGTATATGCTCGAGAATTTCCAGGGGGACTCCTGAAGCTCGATCCCGCCTTTGCGTATGCCGAGCCTCCTTCCTCATGACCTTTGTCATGGGCGGAGTTCCTCACTGGCTCCCAGCAGTGATAGAATTCCAGTGGAGCTATTCCAGATCCTGAAAGATGATGCTGTGGAAAGTGCTGCACTCAATATGCAATATGCAATATGCACTCAATATGCAATATGCCGGCTCACGGCAGTAGGGGAATCTGGCCTCGAGACGTGTTGAAGAAGGTCTCTCGAGGTCTTTCTCGGGTTGAGGCAGGACACCCTGGGGTCCCTCGACTTGTGCAGGTGACCTCAGGGGGCTTCTCATGGTGGCTCTGAGAAGTCAGGGAAACTGGAGGTGGGAGGGGCCTCTCGGCACTCCACTGGGTTTGGTGCATTGGAAGAGGGCCTCATCTCCAGTTGAGGCAGGAACCTCAGGGTTCCTCTGACTTCAGACTCCGATCGCAAGGTCCCTGCAGACTTGGGACAGGAGAGTCAGGCCTCGTCTTGGGTTGAGGCATGGAACTCCGCTTGCCTCTCGAGGTGTTCCCGGGGAGACAGGCCACTTGTCGAGCGGTATTTGGAACCTGGGGGTCTTTTCCCGACGATGCACGGGCGAGTCACTGCCCCTTCGTGTTGACTTCATTCACAGGGTGGAGTTCGAAGAGGTGTCCGGGCATCGGGTTCTTATCAAGAGGGGACCGGGAAATCGGGGTCCTTCGGAATGTGGAACCACCCACGAGGCCACGTCTGGAATGTCGTCGTGAGACCGGCCTCATCCTGAGGTGCGACCGGAAGGTCGGGAACCCCTTCCAGACAAAGCAGGGGAGTCGACCCTCCTGTCCAGATCAGGAGGGTAGAAGGGGCTCAGAGGAAGTGGTGCGGGAAAACCTCGGTGTTCCTCTTGAGGGAGACCGGGATGTCGGGGCACTTTGTGGGTCGCATCAAGGGTGCCAAGTACCGTTTCGACCTCCAATACCTAACGTGGGACTTCTCCTGAGACACTGTAGCGGGAAAGGGCTTCATCTTGCGATGACGGGGGAACCACGTGGATTTTCTCGAGTTGCAGCGGGATTCTCGAGTTACGACGGGGAATTCAGGATGCCTCTTGTGTTGGCCCAGGGAAGTCCAATCTTCCATTCGAGTTGCGAAGGAAAGCTGGGGATTGCTCTCGAGTGACTGCAGGGCCAATAGACCTCATCTAGGCTTGTGTCCAGAAGCCAGTGTTCCTCTCCAGGGGCGAAAGGGATCTCGGGGTTGCATTCCAGACGCACCCGGGGAGACAGGCATCCATCTCGAGTGGAAGCAAAGAACCCCGCTCTGCTCTCGAGTCGCGACGGGTATCTCTTGGAGCTCACTGGGTGGACTAAAGGGAGTCAAGCCTCCTGAGGCGTTTGGAGAGAGGTCGAGAGACTGGTCTCTAGGCCATACAGGAGACGAAGGCCCTCAAGTCGCGATGACGGGGGAGGCTCGGGGTTGTTCTCGAGCGGCGGCCCCAGTGTGCGGTTTCTCGCGAGGTACGACGGCGAGGTCAGTGAGCCTCTCGTGGGGCGGCAAGGAAGTCGGGTCTCCATGCGAATGGCGAGGGGGAGCGCGTCTTTACTCTCAAGTCATAGTAGGGGAATCTGGCCTCGAGACGTGTTGAAGAAGGTCTCTCGAGGTCTTTCTCGGGTTGAGGCAGGACACCCTGGGGTCCCTCGACTTGTGCAGGTGACCTCAGGGGGCTTCTCATGGTGGCTCTGAGAAGTCAGGGAAACTGGAGGTGGGAGGGGCCTCTCGGCACTCCACTGGGTTTGGTGCATTGGAAGAGGGCCTCATCTCCAGTTGAGGCAGGAACCTCAGGGTTCCTCTGACTTCAGACTCCGATCGCAAGGTCCCTGCAGACTTGGGACAGGAGAGTCAGGCCTCGTCTTGGGTTGAGGCATGGAACTCCGCTTGCCTCTCGAGGTGTTCCCGGGGAGACAGGCCACTTGTCGAGCGGTATTTGGAACCTGGGGGTCTTTTCCCGACGATGCACGGGCGAGTCACTGCCCCTTCGTGTTGACTTCATTCACAGGGTGGAGTTCGAAGAGGTGTCCGGGCATCGGGTTCTTATCAAGAGGGGACCGGGAAATCGGGGTCCTTCGGAATGTGGAACCACCCACGAGGCCACGTCTGGAATGTCGTCGTGAGACCGGCCTCATCCTGAGGTGCGACCGGAAGGTCGGGAACCCCTTCCAGACAAAGCAGGGGAGTCGACCCTCCTGTCCAGATCAGGAGGGTAGAAGGGGCTCAGAGGAAGTGGTGCGGGAAAACCTCGGTGTTCCTCTTGAGGGAGACCGGGATGTCGGGGCACTTTGTGGGTCGCATCAAGGGTGCCAAGTACCGTTTCGACCTCCAATACCTAACGTGGGACTTCTCCTGAGACACTGTAGCGGGAAAGGGCTTCATCTTGCGATGACGGGGGAACCACGTGGATTTTCTCGAGTTGCAGCGGGATTCTCGAGTTACGACGGGGAATTCAGGATGCCTCTTGTGTTGGCCCAGGGAAGTCCAATCTTCCATTCGAGTTGCGAAGGAAAGCTGGGGATTGCTCTCGAGTGACTGCAGGGCCAATAGACCTCATCTAGGCTTGTGTCCAGAAGCCAATGTTCCTCTCCAGGGGCGAAAGGGATCTCGGGGTTGCATTCCAGACGCACCCGGGGAGACAGGCATCCATCTCGAGTGGAAGCAAAGAACCCCGCTCTGCTCTCGAGTCGCGACGGGTATCTCTTGGAGCTCACTGGGTGGACTAAAGGGAGTCAAGCCTCCTGAGGCGTTTGGAGAGAGGTCGAGAGACTGGTCTCTAGGCCATACAGGAGACGAAGGCCCTCAAGTCGCGATGACGGGGGAGGCTCGGGGTTGTTCTCGAGCGGCGGCCCCAGTGTGCGGTTTCTCGCGAGGTACGACGGCGAGGTCAGTGAGCCTCTCGTGGGGCGGCAAGGAAGTCGGGTCTCCATGCGAATGGCGAGGGGGAGCGCGTCTTTACTCTCAAGTCATAGTAGGGGAATCTGGCCTCGAGACGTGTTGAAGAAGGTCTCTCGAGGTCTTTCTCGGGTTGAGGCAGGACACCCTGGGGTCCCTCGACTTGTGCAGGTGACCTCAGGGGGCTTCTCATGGTGGCTCTGAGAAGTCAGGGAAACTGGAGGTGGGAGGGGCCTCTCGGCACTCCACTGGGTTTGGTGCATTGGAAGAGGGCCTCATCTCCAGTTGAGGCAGGAACCTCAGGGTTCCTCTGACTTCAGACTCCGATCGCAAGGTCCCTGCAGACTTGGGACAGGAGAGTCAGGCCTCGTCTTGGGTTGAGGCATGGAACTCCGCTTGCCTCTCGAGGTGTTCCCGGGGAGACAGGCCACTTGTCGAGCGGTATTTGGAACCTGGGGGTCTTTTCCCGACGATGCACGGGCGAGTCACTGCCCCTTCGTGTTGACTTCATTCACAGGGTGGAGTTCGAAGAGGTGTCCGGGCATCGGGTTCTTATCAAGAGGGGACCGGGAAATCGGGGTCCTTCGGAATGTGGAACCACCCACGAGGCCACGTCTGGAATGTCGTCGTGAGACCGGCCTCATCCTGAGGTGCGACCGGAAGGTCGGGAACCCCTTCCAGACAAAGCAGGGGAGTCGACCCTCCTGTCCAGATCAGGAGGGTAGAAGAGGCTCCGAGGAAGTGTTGCCGGAAAACTTCGGTGTTCCTCTCGAGGGAGACCGGGATGTCGGGGCACTTTGTGGGTCGCATCAAGGGTGACAAGTACCGTTTCGACCTCCAATTCCTAAAGTGGGACTTCTCCTGAGACGCTGTAGCGGCACAGGGCTACATCTTGCGATGACGGGGGAACCACGTGGTTTTTCTCGAGGTGTAGCAGGATTCTCGAATTACGACGGGGAATTCAGGATGCCTCTTGTGTAGGCCCAGGGAAGTCCAATCTTCCATTCGAGTTGCGAAGGAAAGCTGGGGATTTCTCTCGAGTGACTGCAGGGCCAATAGACCTCATCTAGGCTTGTGTCCAGAAGCCAGTGTTCCTCTCCAGGGGCGACAGGGATCTCGGGGTTGCATTCCAGACACACCCGGGGAGACAGGCCTCCATCTCGAGTGGAAGCAAAGAACCCCGCTCTGCTCTCGAGTCGCGACGGGTATCTCTTGGAGCTCACTGGGTGGACTAAAGCGAGTCAAGCCTCCTGAGGCGTTTGGAGAGAGGTCGCGAGATTGGTCTCTAGGCCATGCAGGAGACGAAGGCCCTCATCTCGCGATGCCGGGGGAGTCTTGGGGTTGTTCTCGAGCGGCGGCCCCAGTGTGCGCTTTCTCACGAGGTACGACGGCGAGGTCAGTGAGCCTCTCGTGGGGCGCCAGGGAAGTCGGGTCTCCATGCGAGTGGCGAGGGCGAGCGCCTCATTGCTCTCGAGCCATGGTAGGGTGCCGGGGACCAGCCCCGGCTGATCCAGGGTATTCGAAGGAGAGACGGCGTAGGCGAAGATCAGGAAACCACTGCTTAATTAAATGTTAATTAAGGATATAAAGAGTAATAGAATGAGGATAGCTCAGTGAGGAAATTCAGTGGAGAAAAGAGGCTGAATAATTCAGCCAGAAGGTAAGAGAAAGAACGACATGGTGAGACCAAGTTTCGGTGAACAAGGCCCGCACTTTATTTTTCAAAGTAGTTTTTATACCTTAAGTTATGCATAGAGGATAATGGGGGAAGGGGTCGAGTCTTGCAGCAAACCAGGCTTTCTTCCTGCAAACTTATCATATGCAAAAGCTTAGGTGATTTGCATCATCTTCTGGCCCGGAGGCCTGTTAACATTTTAAGACCTTTTCTTCAGAAAACTTATTTTTCTCTAAAGGTGGTTGGTCAGGAGCCACCCTCCAAAAAAGCATTAGATAAAGTTGCATTCCTACAGAGCAAAGGTGTGGTGGGCTATAACAAGAAAAAGAATTAACTCAAGGGTCCCAGGTTACAAACATTAAAGCTACTACTTACACCAATTATATTAATCAATACACTGCCAGGGACACAGCAGGTAAGGGATATGGAAACTTAGCAGCAAACAATGGCCCAACAAGTGAAAAACCATTCACCAATACAATTTCTAATCAATCTTGTAACTACTCAAAAGAATCTGTGTTTAGACAGTTTAGAACATCTCCTGCCTCTCACAGTTGGGAGGCTCTGAACGATCCCATGTGGCCGGAAAAACCTATTCAGGCAGGCTAGAGGATTTCCAAAGGAGTTTGTAGGTTAAACACTGTCACACCCAGGAATTATTAACTGGAACTGTAAGCTAACTCTTTTTTCAGAGAGAGGTAGTGGGGGAGAGCCCCCCGTAAAGTCAGAGGTTTAGGTGAAAGCACAAGCAGAAAGTAGGCAGACTCTGGTTTTGGGGGTATATGCTCGAGAATTTCCAGGGGGACTCCTGAAGCTCGATCCCGCCTTTGCGTATGCCGAGCCTCCTTCCTCATGACCTTTGTCATGGGCGGAGTTCCTCACTGGCTCCCAGCAGTGATAGAATTCCAGTGGAGCTATTCCAGATCCTGAAAGATGATGCTGTGGAAAGTGCTGCACTCAATATGCAATATGCAATATGCACTCAATATGCAATATGCCGGCTCACGGCAGTAGGGGAATCTGGCCTCGAGACGTGTTGAAGAAGGTCTCTCGAGGTCTTTCTCGGGTTGAGGCAGGACACCCTGGGGTCCCTCGACTTGTGCAGGTGACCTCAGGGGGCTTCTCATGGTGGCTCTGAGAAGTCAGGGAAACTGGAGGTGGGAGGGGCCTCTCGGCACTCCACTGGGTTTGGTGCATTGGAAGAGGGCCTCATCTCCAGTTGAGGCAGGAACCTCAGGGTTCCTCTGACTTCAGACTCCGATCGCAAGGTCCCTGCAGACTTGGGACAGGAGAGTCAGGCCTCGTCTTGGGTTGAGGCATGGAACTCCGCTTGCCTCTCGAGGTGTTCCCGGGGAGACAGGCCACTTGTCGAGCGGTATTTGGAACCTGGGGGTCTTTTCCCGACGATGCACGGGCGAGTCACTGCCCCTTCGTGTTGACTTCATTCACAGGGTGGAGTTCGAAGAGGTGTCCGGGCATCGGGTTCTTATCAAGAGGGGACCGGGAAATCGGGGTCCTTCGGAATGTGGAACCACCCACGAGGCCACGTCTGGAATGTCGTCGTGAGACCGGCCTCATCCTGAGGTGCGACCGGAAGGTCGGGAACCCCTTCCAGACAAAGCAGGGGAGTCGACCCTCCTGTCCAGATCAGGAGGGTAGAAGAGGCTCCGAGGAAGTGTTGCCGGAAAACTTCGGTGTTCCTCTCGAGGGAGACCGGGATGTCGGGGCACTTTGTGGGTCGCATCAAGGGTGACAAGTACCGTTTCGACCTCCAATTCCTAAAGTGGGACTTCTCCTGAGACGCTGTAGCGGCACAGGGCTACATCTTGCGATGACGGGGGAACCACGTGGTTTTTCTCGAGGTGTAGCAGGATTCTCGAATTACGACGGGGAATTCAGGATGCCTCTTGTGTAGGCCCAGGGAAGTCCAATCTTCCATTCGAGTTGCGAAGGAAAGCTGGGGATTTCTCTCGAGTGACTGCAGGGCCAATAGACCTCATCTAGGCTTGTGTCCAGAAGCCAGTGTTCCTCTCCAGGGGCGACAGGGATCTCGGGGTTGCATTCCAGACACACCCGGGGAGACAGGCCTCCATCTCGAGTGGAAGCAAAGAACCCCGCTCTGCTCTCGAGTCGCGACGGGTATCTCTTGGAGCTCACTGGGTGGACTAAAGCGAGTCAAGCCTCCTGAGGCGTTTGGAGAGAGGTCGCGAGATTGGTCTCTAGGCCATGCAGGAGACGAAGGCCCTCATCTCGCGATGCCGGGGGAGTCTTGGGGTTGTTCTCGAGCGGCGGCCCCAGTGTGCGCTTTCTCACGAGGTACGACGGCGAGGTCAGTGAGCCTCTCGTGGGGCGCCAGGGAAGTCGGGTCTCCATGCGAGTGGCGAGGGCGAGCGCCTCATTGCTCTCGAGCCATGGTAGGGTGCCGGGGACCAGCCCCGGCTGATCCAGGGTATTCGAAGGAGAGACGGCGTAGGCGAAGATCAGGAAACCACTGCTTAATTAAATGTTAATTAAGGATATAAAGAGTAATAGAATGAGGATAGCTCAGTGAGGAAATTCAGTGGAGAAAAGAGGCTGAATAATTCAGCCAGAAGGTAAGAGAAAGAACGACATGGTGAGACCAAGTTTCGGTGAACAAGGCCCGCACTTTATTTTTCAAAGTAGTTTTTATACCTTAAGTTATGCATAGAGGATAATGGGGGAAGGGGTCGAGTCTTGCAGCAAACCAGGCTTTCTTCCTGCAAACTTATCATATGCAAAAGCTTAGGTGATTTGCATCATCTTCTGGCCCGGAGGCCTGTTAACATTTTAAGACCTTTTCTTCAGAAAACTTATTTTTCTCTAAAGGTGGTTGGTCAGGAGCCACCCTCCAAAAAAGCATTAGATAAAGTTGCATTCCTACAGAGCAAAGGTGTGGTGGGCTATAACAAGAAAAAGAATTAACTCAAGGGTCCCAGGTTACAAACATTAAAGCTACTACTTACACCAATTATATTAATCAATACACTGCCAGGGACACAGCAGGTAAGGGATATGGAAACTTAGCAGCAAACAATGGCCCAACAAGTGAAAAACCATTCACCAATACAATTTCTAATCAATCTTGTAACTACTCAAAAGAATCTGTGTTTAGACAGTTTAGAACATCTCCTGCCTCTCACAGTTGGGAGGCTCTGAACGATCCCATGTGGCCGGAAAAACCTATTCAGGCAGGCTAGAGGATTTCCAAAGGAGTTTGTAGGTTAAACACTGTCACACCCAGGAATTATTAACTGGAACTGTAAGCTAACTCTTTTTTCAGAGAGAGGTAGTGGGGGAGAGCCCCCCGTAAAGTCAGAGGTTTAGGTGAAAGCACAAGCAGAAAGTAGGCAGACTCTGGTTTTGGGGGTATATGCTCGAGAATTTCCAGGGGGACTCCTGAAGCTCGATCCCGCCTTTGCGTATGCCGAGCCTCCTTCCTCATGACCTTTGTCATGGGCGGAGTTCCTCACTGGCTCCCAGCAGTGATAGAATTCCAGTGGAGCTATTCCAGATCCTGAAAGAGGATGCTGTGGAAAGTGCTGCACTCAATATGCAATATGCAATATGCACTCAATATGCAATATGCCGGCTCACGGCAGTAGGGGAATCTGGCCTCGAGACGTGTTGAAGAAGGTCTCTCGAGGTCTTTCTCGGGTTGAGGCAGGACACCCTGGGGTCCCTCGACTTGTGCAGGTGACCTCAGGGGGCTTCTCATGGTGGCTCTGAGAAGTCAGGGAAACTGGAGGTGGGAGGGGCCTCTCGGCACTCCACTGGGTTTGGTGCATTGGAAGAGGGCCTCATCTCCAGTTGAGGCAGGAACCTCAGGGTTCCTCTGACTTCAGACTCCGATCGCAAGGTCCCTGCAGACTTGGGACAGGAGAGTCAGGCCTCGTCTTGGGTTGAGGCATGGAACTCCGCTTGCCTCTCGAGGTGTTCCCGGGGAGACAGGCCACTTGTCGAGCGGTATTTGGAACCTGGGGGTCTTTTCCCGACGATGCACGGGCGAGTCACTGCCCCTTCGTGTTGACTTCATTCACAGGGTGGAGTTCGAAGAGGTGTCCGGGCATCGGGTTCTTATCAAGAGGGGACCGGGAAATCGGGGTCCTTCGGAATGTGGAACCACCCACGAGGCCACGTCTGGAATGTCGTCGTGAGACCGGCCTCATCCTGAGGTGCGACCGGAAGGTCGGGAACCCCTTCCAGACAAAGCAGGGGAGTCGACCCTCCTGTCCAGATCAGGAGGGTAGAAGAGGCTCCGAGGAAGTGTTGCCGGAAAACTTCGGTGTTCCTCTCGAGGGAGACCGGGATGTCGGGGCACTTTGTGGGTCGCATCAAGGGTGACAAGTACCGTTTCGACCTCCAATTCCTAAAGTGGGACTTCTCCTGAGACGCTGTAGCGGCACAGGGCTACATCTTGCGATGACGGGGGAACCACGTGGTTTTTCTCGAGGTGTAGCAGGATTCTCGAATTACGACGGGGAATTCAGGATGCCTCTTGTGTAGGCCCAGGGAAGTCCAATCTTCCATTCGAGTTGCGAAGGAAAGCTGGGGATTTCTCTCGAGTGACTGCAGGGCCAATAGACCTCATCTAGGCTTGTGTCCAGAAGCCAGTGTTCCTCTCCAGGGGCGACAGGGATCTCGGGGTTGCATTCCAGACACACCCGGGGAGACAGGCCTCCATCTCGAGTGGAAGCAAAGAACCCCGCTCTGCTCTCGAGTCGCGACGGGTATCTCTTGGAGCTCACTGGGTGGACTAAAGCGAGTCAAGCCTCCTGAGGCGTTTGGAGAGAGGTCGCGAGATTGGTCTCTAGGCCATGCAGGAGACGAAGGCCCTCATCTCGCGATGCCGGGGGAGTCTTGGGGTTGTTCTCGAGCGGCGGCCCCAGTGTGCGCTTTCTCACGAGGTACGACGGCGAGGTCAGTGAGCCTCTCGTGGGGCGCCAGGGAAGTCGGGTCTCCATGCGAGTGGCGAGGGCGAGCGCCTCATTGCTCTCGAGCCATGGTAGGGTGCCGGGGACCAGCCCCGGCTGATCCAGGGTATTCGAAGGAGAGACGGCGTAGGCGAAGATCAGGAAACCACTGCTTAATTAAATGTTAATTAAGGATATAAAGAGTAATAGAATGAGGATAGCTCAGTGAGGAAATTCAGTGGAGAAAAGAGGCTGAATAATTCAGCCAGAAGGTAAGAGAAAGAACGACATGGTGAGACCAAGTTTCGGTGAACAAGGCCCGCACTTTATTTTTCAAAGTAGTTTTTATACCTTAAGTTATGCATAGAGGATAATGGGGGAAGGGGTCGAGTCTTGCAGCAAACCAGGCTTTCTTCCTGCAAACTTATCATATGCAAAAGCTTAGGTGATTTGCATCATCTTCTGGCCCGGAGGCCTGTTAACATTTTAAGACCTTTTCTTCAGAAAACTTATTTTTCTCTAAAGGTGGTTGGTCAGGAGCCACCCTCCAAAAAAGCATTAGATAAAGTTGCATTCCTACAGAGCAAAGGTGTGGTGGGCTATAACAAGAAAAAGAATTAACTCAAGGGTCCCAGGTTACAAACATTAAAGCTACTACTTACACCAATTATATTAATCAATACACTGCCAGGGACACAGCAGGTAAGGGATATGGAAACTTAGCAGCAAACAATGGCCCAACAAGTGAAAAACCATTCACCAATACAATTTCTAATCAATCTTGTAACTACTCAAAAGAATCTGTGTTTAGACAGTTTAGAACATCTCCTGCCTCTCACAGTTGGGAGGCTCTGAACGATCCCATGTGGCCGGAAAAACCTATTCAGGCAGGCTAGAGGATTTCCAAAGGAGTTTGTAGGTTAAACACTGTCACACCCAGGAATTATTAACTGGAACTGTAAGCTAACTCTTTTTTCAGAGAGAGGTAGTGGGGGAGAGCCCCCCGTAAAGTCAGAGGTTTAGGTGAAAGCACAAGCAGAAAGTAGGCAGACTCTGGTTTTGGGGGTATATGCTCGAGAATTTCCAGGGGGACTCCTGAAGCTCGATCCCGCCTTTGCGTATGCCGAGCCTCCTTCCTCATGACCTTTGTCATGGGCGGAGTTCCTCACTGGCTCCCAGCAGTGATAGAATTCCAGTGGAGCTATTCCAGATCCTGAAAGATGATGCTGTGGAAAGTGCTGCACTCAATATGCAATATGCAATATGCACTCAATATGCAATATGCCGGCTCACGGCAGTAGGGGAATCTGGCCTCGAGACGTGTTGAAGAAGGTCTCTCGAGGTCTTTCTCGGGTTGAGGCAGGACACCCTGGGGTCCCTCGACTTGTGCAGGTGACCTCAGGGGGCTTCTCATGGTGGCTCTGAGAAGTCAGGGAAACTGGAGGTGGGAGGGGCCTCTCGGCACTCCACTGGGTTTGGTGCATTGGAAGAGGGCCTCATCTCCAGTTGAGGCAGGAACCTCAGGGTTCCTCTGACTTCAGACTCCGATCGCAAGGTCCCTGCAGACTTGGGACAGGAGAGTCAGGCCTCGTCTTGGGTTGAGGCATGGAACTCCGCTTGCCTCTCGAGGTGTTCCCGGGGAGACAGGCCACTTGTCGAGCGGTATTTGGAACCTGGGGGTCTTTTCCCGACGATGCACGGGCGAGTCACTGCCCCTTCGTGTTGACTTCATTCACAGGGTGGAGTTCGAAGAGGTGTCCGGGCATCGGGTTCTTATCAAGAGGGGACCGGGAAATCGGGGTCCTTCGGAATGTGGAACCACCCACGAGGCCACGTCTGGAATGTCGTCGTGAGACCGGCCTCATCCTGAGGTGCGACCGGAAGGTCGGGAACCCCTTCCAGACAAAGCAGGGGAGTCGACCCTCCTGTCCAGATCAGGAGGGTAGAAGGGGCTCAGAGGAAGTGGTGCGGGAAAACCTCGGTGTTCCTCTTGAGGGAGACCGGGATGTCGGGGCACTTTGTGGGTCGCATCAAGGGTGCCAAGTACCGTTTCGACCTCCAATACCTAACGTGGGACTTCTCCTGAGACACTGTAGCGGGAAAGGGCTTCATCTTGCGATGACGGGGGAACCACGTGGATTTTCTCGAGTTGCAGCGGGATTCTCGAGTTACGACGGGGAATTCAGGATGCCTCTTGTGTTGGCCCAGGGAAGTCCAATCTTCCATTCGAGTTGCGAAGGAAAGCTGGGGATTGCTCTCGAGTGACTGCAGGGCCAATAGACCTCATCTAGGCTTGTGTCCAGAAGCCAATGTTCCTCTCCAGGGGCGAAAGGGATCTCGGGGTTGCATTCCAGACGCACCCGGGGAGACAGGCATCCATCTCGAGTGGAAGCAAAGAACCCCGCTCTGCTCTCGAGTCGCGACGGGTATCTCTTGGAGCTCACTGGGTGGACTAAAGGGAGTCAAGCCTCCTGAGGCGTTTGGAGAGAGGTCGAGAGACTGGTCTCTAGGCCATACAGGAGACGAAGGCCCTCAAGTCGCGATGACGGGGGAGGCTCGGGGTTGTTCTCGAGCGGCGGCCCCAGTGTGCGGTTTCTCGCGAGGTACGACGGCGAGGTCAGTGAGCCTCTCGTGGGGCGGCAAGGAAGTCGGGTCTCCATGCGAATGGCGAGGGGGAGCGCGTCTTTACTCTCAAGTCATAGTAGGGGAATCTGGCCTCGAGACGTGTTGAAGAAGGTCTCTCGAGGTCTTTCTCGGGTTGAGGCAGGACACCCTGGGGTCCCTCGACTTGTGCAGGTGACCTCAGGGGGCTTCTCATGGTGGCTCTGAGAAGTCAGGGAAACTGGAGGTGGGAGGGGCCTCTCGGCACTCCACTGGGTTTGGTGCATTGGAAGAGGGCCTCATCTCCAGTTGAGGCAGGAACCTCAGGGTTCCTCTGACTTCAGACTCCGATCGCAAGGTCCCTGCAGACTTGGGACAGGAGAGTCAGGCCTCGTCTTGGGTTGAGGCATGGAACTCCGCTTGCCTCTCGAGGTGTTCCCGGGGAGACAGGCCACTTGTCGAGCGGTATTTGGAACCTGGGGGTCTTTTCCCGACGATGCACGGGCGAGTCACTGCCCCTTCGTGTTGACTTCATTCACAGGGTGGAGTTCGAAGAGGTGTCCGGGCATCGGGTTCTTATCAAGAGGGGACCGGGAAATCGGGGTCCTTCGGAATGTGGAACCACCCACGAGGCCACGTCTGGAATGTCGTCGTGAGACCGGCCTCATCCTGAGGTGCGACCGGAAGGTCGGGAACCCCTTCCAGACAAAGCAGGGGAGTCGACCCTCCTGTCCAGATCAGGAGGGTAGAAGAGGCTCCGAGGAAGTGTTGCCGGAAAACTTCGGTGTTCCTCTCGAGGGAGACCGGGATGTCGGGGCACTTTGTGGGTCGCATCAAGGGTGACAAGTACCGTTTCGACCTCCAATTCCTAAAGTGGGACTTCTCCTGAGACGCTGTAGCGGCACAGGGCTACATCTTGCGATGACGGGGGAACCACGTGGTTTTTCTCGAGGTGTAGCAGGATTCTCGAATTACGACGGGGAATTCAGGATGCCTCTTGTGTAGGCCCAGGGAAGTCCAATCTTCCATTCGAGTTGCGAAGGAAAGCTGGGGATTTCTCTCGAGTGACTGCAGGGCCAATAGACCTCATCTAGGCTTGTGTCCAGAAGCCAGTGTTCCTCTCCAGGGGCGACAGGGATCTCGGGGTTGCATTCCAGACACACCCGGGGAGACAGGCCTCCATCTCGAGTGGAAGCAAAGAACCCCGCTCTGCTCTCGAGTCGCGACGGGTATCTCTTGGAGCTCACTGGGTGGACTAAAGCGAGTCAAGCCTCCTGAGGCGTTTGGAGAGAGGTCGCGAGATTGGTCTCTAGGCCATGCAGGAGACGAAGGCCCTCATCTCGCGATGCCGGGGGAGTCTTGGGGTTGTTCTCGAGCGGCGGCCCCAGTGTGCGCTTTCTCACGAGGTACGACGGCGAGGTCAGTGAGCCTCTCGTGGGGCGCCAGGGAAGTCGGGTCTCCATGCGAGTGGCGAGGGCGAGCGCCTCATTGCTCTCGAGCCATGGTAGGGTGCCGGGGACCAGCCCCGGCTGATCCAGGGTATTCGAAGGAGAGACGGCGTAGGCGAAGATCAGGAAACCACTGCTTAATTAAATGTTAATTAAGGATATAAAGAGTAATAGAATGAGGATAGCTCAGTGAGGAAATTCAGTGGAGAAAAGAGGCTGAATAATTCAGCCAGAAGGTAAGAGAAAGAACGACATGGTGAGACCAAGTTTCGGTGAACAAGGCCCGCACTTTATTTTTCAAAGTAGTTTTTATACCTTAAGTTATGCATAGAGGATAATGGGGGAAGGGGTCGAGTCTTGCAGCAAACCAGGCTTTCTTCCTGCAAACTTATCATATGCAAAAGCTTAGGTGATTTGCATCATCTTCTGGCCCGGAGGCCTGTTAACATTTTAAGACCTTTTCTTCAGAAAACTTATTTTTCTCTAAAGGTGGTTGGTCAGGAGCCACCCTCCAAAAAAGCATTAGATAAAGTTGCATTCCTACAGAGCAAAGGTGTGGTGGGCTATAACAAGAAAAAGAATTAACTCAAGGGTCCCAGGTTACAAACATTAAAGCTACTACTTACACCAATTATATTAATCAATACACTGCCAGGGACACAGCAGGTAAGGGATATGGAAACTTAGCAGCAAACAATGGCCCAACAAGTGAAAAACCATTCACCAATACAATTTCTAATCAATCTTGTAACTACTCAAAAGAATCTGTGTTTAGACAGTTTAGAACATCTCCTGCCTCTCACAGTTGGGAGGCTCTGAACGATCCCATGTGGCCGGAAAAACCTATTCAGGCAGGCTAGAGGATTTCCAAAGGAGTTTGTAGGTTAAACACTGTCACACCCAGGAATTATTAACTGGAACTGTAAGCTAACTCTTTTTTCAGAGAGAGGTAGTGGGGGAGAGCCCCCCGTAAAGTCAGAGGTTTAGGTGAAAGCACAAGCAGAAAGTAGGCAGACTCTGGTTTTGGGGGTATATGCTCGAGAATTTCCAGGGGGACTCCTGAAGCTCGATCCCGCCTTTGCGTATGCCGAGCCTCCTTCCTCATGACCTTTGTCATGGGCGGAGTTCCTCACTGGCTCCCAGCAGTGATAGAATTCCAGTGGAGCTATTCCAGATCCTGAAAGATGATGCTGTGGAAAGTGCTGCACTCAATATGCAATATGCAATATGCACTCAATATGCAATATGCCGGCTCACGGCAGTAGGGGAATCTGGCCTCGAGACGTGTTGAAGAAGGTCTCTCGAGGTCTTTCTCGGGTTGAGGCAGGACACCCTGGGGTCCCTCGACTTGTGCAGGTGACCTCAGGGGGCTTCTCATGGTGGCTCTGAGAAGTCAGGGAAACTGGAGGTGGGAGGGGCCTCTCGGCACTCCACTGGGTTTGGTGCATTGGAAGAGGGCCTCATCTCCAGTTGAGGCAGGAACCTCAGGGTTCCTCTGACTTCAGACTCCGATCGCAAGGTCCCTGCAGACTTGGGACAGGAGAGTCAGGCCTCGTCTTGGGTTGAGGCATGGAACTCCGCTTGCCTCTCGAGGTGTTCCCGGGGAGACAGGCCACTTGTCGAGCGGTATTTGGAACCTGGGGGTCTTTTCCCGACGATGCACGGGCGAGTCACTGCCCCTTCGTGTTGACTTCATTCACAGGGTGGAGTTCGAAGAGGTGTCCGGGCATCGGGTTCTTATCAAGAGGGGACCGGGAAATCGGGGTCCTTCGGAATGTGGAACCACCCACGAGGCCACGTCTGGAATGTCGTCGTGAGACCGGCCTCATCCTGAGGTGCGACCGGAAGGTCGGGAACCCCTTCCAGACAAAGCAGGGGAGTCGACCCTCCTGTCCAGATCAGGAGGGTAGAAGGGGCTCAGAGGAAGTGGTGCGGGAAAACCTCGGTGTTCCTCTTGAGGGAGACCGGGATGTCGGGGCACTTTGTGGGTCGCATCAAGGGTGCCAAGTACCGTTTCGACCTCCAATACCTAACGTGGGACTTCTCCTGAGACACTGTAGCGGGAAAGGGCTTCATCTTGCGATGACGGGGGAACCACGTGGATTTTCTCGAGTTGCAGCGGGATTCTCGAGTTACGACGGGGAATTCAGGATGCCTCTTGTGTTGGCCCAGGGAAGTCCAATCTTCCATTCGAGTTGCGAAGGAAAGCTGGGGATTGCTCTCGAGTGACTGCAGGGCCAATAGACCTCATCTAGGCTTGTGTCCAGAAGCCAATGTTCCTCTCCAGGGGCGAAAGGGATCTCGGGGTTGCATTCCAGACGCACCCGGGGAGACAGGCATCCATCTCGAGTGGAAGCAAAGAACCCCGCTCTGCTCTCGAGTCGCGACGGGTATCTCTTGGAGCTCACTGGGTGGACTAAAGGGAGTCAAGCCTCCTGAGGCGTTTGGAGAGAGGTCGAGAGACTGGTCTCTAGGCCATACAGGAGACGAAGGCCCTCAAGTCGCGATGACGGGGGAGGCTCGGGGTTGTTCTCGAGCGGCGGCCCCAGTGTGCGGTTTCTCGCGAGGTACGACGGCGAGGTCAGTGAGCCTCTCGTGGGGCGGCAAGGAAGTCGGGTCTCCATGCGAATGGCGAGGGGGAGCGCGTCTTTACTCTCAAGTCATAGTAGGGGAATCTGGCCTCGAGACGTGTTGAAGAAGGTCTCTCGAGGTCTTTCTCGGGTTGAGGCAGGACACCCTGGGGTCCCTCGACTTGTGCAGGTGACCTCAGGGGGCTTCTCATGGTGGCTCTGAGAAGTCAGGGAAACTGGAGGTGGGAGGGGCCTCTCGGCACTCCACTGGGTTTGGTGCATTGGAAGAGGGCCTCATCTCCAGTTGAGGCAGGAACCTCAGGGTTCCTCTGACTTCAGACTCCGATCGCAAGGTCCCTGCAGACTTGGGACAGGAGAGTCAGGCCTCGTCTTGGGTTGAGGCATGGAACTCCGCTTGCCTCTCGAGGTGTTCCCGGGGAGACAGGCCACTTGTCGAGCGGTATTTGGAACCTGGGGGTCTTTTCCCGACGATGCACGGGCGAGTCACTGCCCCTTCGTGTTGACTTCATTCACAGGGTGGAGTTCGAAGAGGTGTCCGGGCATCGGGTTCTTATCAAGAGGGGACCGGGAAATCGGGGTCCTTCGGAATGTGGAACCACCCACGAGGCCACGTCTGGAATGTCGTCGTGAGACCGGCCTCATCCTGAGGTGCGACCGGAAGGTCGGGAACCCCTTCCAGACAAAGCAGGGGAGTCGACCCTCCTGTCCAGATCAGGAGGGTAGAAGGGGCTCAGAGGAAGTGGTGCGGGAAAACCTCGGTGTTCCTCTTGAGGGAGACCGGGATGTCGGGGCACTTTGTGGGTCGCATCAAGGGTGCCAAGTACCGTTTCGACCTCCAATACCTAACGTGGGACTTCTCCTGAGACACTGTAGCGGGAAAGGGCTTCATCTTGCGATGACGGGGGAACCACGTGGATTTTCTCGAGTTGCAGCGGGATTCTCGAGTTACGACGGGGAATTCAGGATGCCTCTTGTGTTGGCCCAGGGAAGTCCAATCTTCCATTCGAGTTGCGAAGGAAAGCTGGGGATTGCTCTCGAGTGACTGCAGGGCCAATAGACCTCATCTAGGCTTGTGTCCAGAAGCCAATGTTCCTCTCCAGGGGCGAAAGGGATCTCGGGGTTGCATTCCAGACGCACCCGGGGAGACAGGCATCCATCTCGAGTGGAAGCAAAGAACCCCGCTCTGCTCTCGAGTCGCGACGGGTATCTCTTGGAGCTCACTGGGTGGACTAAAGGGAGTCAAGCCTCCTGAGGCGTTTGGAGAGAGGTCGAGAGACTGGTCTCTAGGCCATACAGGAGACGAAGGCCCTCAAGTCGCGATGACGGGGGAGGCTCGGGGTTGTTCTCGAGCGGCGGCCCCAGTGTGCGGTTTCTCGCGAGGTACGACGGCGAGGTCAGTGAGCCTCTCGTGGGGCGGCAAGGAAGTCGGGTCTCCATGCGAATGGCGAGGGGGAGCGCGTCTTTACTCTCAAGTCATAGTAGGGGAATCTGGCCTCGAGACGTGTTGAAGAAGGTCTCTCGAGGTCTTTCTCGGGTTGAGGCAGGACACCCTGGGGTCCCTCGACTTGTGCAGGTGACCTCAGGGGGCTTCTCATGGTGGCTCTGAGAAGTCAGGGAAACTGGAGGTGGGAGGGGCCTCTCGGCACTCCACTGGGTTTGGTGCATTGGAAGAGGGCCTCATCTCCAGTTGAGGCAGGAACCTCAGGGTTCCTCTGACTTCAGACTCCGATCGCAAGGTCCCTGCAGACTTGGGACAGGAGAGTCAGGCCTCGTCTTGGGTTGAGGCATGGAACTCCGCTTGCCTCTCGAGGTGTTCCCGGGGAGACAGGCCACTTGTCGAGCGGTATTTGGAACCTGGGGGTCTTTTCCCGACGATGCACGGGCGAGTCACTGCCCCTTCGTGTTGACTTCATTCACAGGGTGGAGTTCGAAGAGGTGTCCGGGCATCGGGTTCTTATCAAGAGGGGACCGGGAAATCGGGGTCCTTCGGAATGTGGAACCACCCACGAGGCCACGTCTGGAATGTCGTCGTGAGACCGGCCTCATCCTGAGGTGCGACCGGAAGGTCGGGAACCCCTTCCAGACAAAGCAGGGGAGTCGACCCTCCTGTCCAGATCAGGAGGGTAGAAGAGGCTCCGAGGAAGTGTTGCCGGAAAACTTCGGTGTTCCTCTCGAGGGAGACCGGGATGTCGGGGCACTTTGTGGGTCGCATCAAGGGTGACAAGTACCGTTTCGACCTCCAATTCCTAAAGTGGGACTTCTCCTGAGACGCTGTAGCGGCACAGGGCTACATCTTGCGATGACGGGGGAACCACGTGGTTTTTCTCGAGGTGTAGCAGGATTCTCGAATTACGACGGGGAATTCAGGATGCCTCTTGTGTAGGCCCAGGGAAGTCCAATCTTCCATTCGAGTTGCGAAGGAAAGCTGGGGATTTCTCTCGAGTGACTGCAGGGCCAATAGACCTCATCTAGGCTTGTGTCCAGAAGCCAGTGTTCCTCTCCAGGGGCGACAGGGATCTCGGGGTTGCATTCCAGACACACCCGGGGAGACAGGCCTCCATCTCGAGTGGAAGCAAAGAACCCCGCTCTGCTCTCGAGTCGCGACGGGTATCTCTTGGAGCTCACTGGGTGGACTAAAGCGAGTCAAGCCTCCTGAGGCGTTTGGAGAGAGGTCGCGAGATTGGTCTCTAGGCCATGCAGGAGACGAAGGCCCTCATCTCGCGATGCCGGGGGAGTCTTGGGGTTGTTCTCGAGCGGCGGCCCCAGTGTGCGCTTTCTCACGAGGTACGACGGCGAGGTCAGTGAGCCTCTCGTGGGGCGCCAGGGAAGTCGGGTCTCCATGCGAGTGGCGAGGGCGAGCGCCTCATTGCTCTCGAGCCATGGTAGGGTGCCGGGGACCAGCCCCGGCTGATCCAGGGTATTCGAAGGAGAGACGGCGTAGGCGAAGATCAGGAAACCACTGCTTAATTAAATGTTAATTAAGGA
Source organism: Bos indicus (assembly GCF_029378745.1). Taxonomy (NCBI): domain Eukaryota; kingdom Metazoa; phylum Chordata; class Mammalia; order Artiodactyla; family Bovidae; genus Bos; species Bos indicus. The sequence goes on from NW_027223723.1 coordinate 54,370, forward strand.
TATAAAGAGTAATAGAATGAGGATAGCTCAGTGAGGAAATTCAGTGGAGAAAAGAGGCTGAATAATTCAGCCAGAAGGTAAGAGAAAGAACGACATGGTGAGACCAAGTTTCGGTGAACAAGGCCCGCACTTTATTTTTCAAAGTAGTTTTTATACCTTAAGTTATGCATAGAGGATAATGGGGGAAGGGGTCGAGTCTTGCAGCAAACCAGGCTTTCTTCCTGCAAACTTATCATATGCAAAAGCTTAGGTGATTTGCATCATCTTCTGGCCCGGAGGCCTGTTAACATTTTAAGACCTTTTCTTCAGAAAACTTATTTTTCTCTAAAGGTGGTTGGTCAGGAGCCACCCTCCAAAAAAGCATTAGATAAAGTTGCATTCCTACAGAGCAAAGGTGTGGTGGGCTATAACAAGAAAAAGAATTAACTCAAGGGTCCCAGGTTACAAACATTAAAGCTACTACTTACACCAATTATATTAATCAATACACTGCCAGGGACACAGCAGGTAAGGGATATGGAAACTTAGCAGCAAACAATGGCCCAACAAGTGAAAAACCATTCACCAATACAATTTCTAATCAATCTTGTAACTACTCAAAAGAATCTGTGTTTAGACAGTTTAGAACATCTCCTGCCTCTCACAGTTGGGAGGCTCTGAACGATCCCATGTGGCCGGAAAAACCTATTCAGGCAGGCTAGAGGATTTCCAAAGGAGTTTGTAGGTTAAACACTGTCACACCCAGGAATTATTAACTGGAACTGTAAGCTAACTCTTTTTTCAGAGAGAGGTAGTGGGGGAGAGCCCCCCGTAAAGTCAGAGGTTTAGGTGAAAGCACAAGCAGAAAGTAGGCAGACTCTGGTTTTGGGGGTATATGCTCGAGAATTTCCAGGGGGACTCCTGAAGCTCGATCCCGCCTTTGCGTATGCCGAGCCTCCTTCCTCATGACCTTTGTCATGGGCGGAGTTCCTCACTGGCTCCCAGCAGTGATAGAATTCCAGTGGAGCTATTCCAGATCCTGAAAGATGATGCTGTGGAAAGTGCTGCACTCAATATGCAATATGCAATATGCACTCAATATGCAATATGCCGGCTCACGGCAGTAGGGGAATCTGGCCTCGAGACGTGTTGAAGAAGGTCTCTCGAGGTCTTTCTCGGGTTGAGGCAGGACACCCTGGGGTCCCTCGACTTGTGCAGGTGACCTCAGGGGGCTTCTCATGGTGGCTCTGAGAAGTCAGGGAAACTGGAGGTGGGAGGGGCCTCTCGGCACTCCACTGGGTTTGGTGCATTGGAAGAGGGCCTCATCTCCAGTTGAGGCAGGAACCTCAGGGTTCCTCTGACTTCAGACTCCGATCGCAAGGTCCCTGCAGACTTGGGACAGGAGAGTCAGGCCTCGTCTTGGGTTGAGGCATGGAACTCCGCTTGCCTCTCGAGGTGTTCCCGGGGAGACAGGCCACTTGTCGAGCGGTATTTGGAACCTGGGGGTCTTTTCCCGACGATGCACGGGCGAGTCACTGCCCCTTCGTGTTGACTTCATTCACAGGGTGGAGTTCGAAGAGGTGTCCGGGCATCGGGTTCTTATCAAGAGGGGACCGGGAAATCGGGGTCCTTCGGAATGTGGAACCACCCACGAGGCCACGTCTGGAATGTCGTCGTGAGACCGGCCTCATCCTGAGGTGCGACCGGAAGGTCGGGAACCCCTTCCAGACAAAGCAGGGGAGTCGACCCTCCTGTCCAGATCAGGAGGGTAGAAGGGGCTCAGAGGAAGTGGTGCGGGAAAACCTCGGTGTTCCTCTTGAGGGAGACCGGGATGTCGGGGCACTTTGTGGGTCGCATCAAGGGTGCCAAGTACCGTTTCGACCTCCAATACCTAACGTGGGACTTCTCCTGAGACACTGTAGCGGGAAAGGGCTTCATCTTGCGATGACGGGGGAACCACGTGGATTTTCTCGAGTTGCAGCGGGATTCTCGAGTTACGACGGGGAATTCAGGATGCCTCTTGTGTTGGCCCAGGGAAGTCCAATCTTCCATTCGAGTTGCGAAGGAAAGCTGGGGATTGCTCTCGAGTGACTGCAGGGCCAATAGACCTCATCTAGGCTTGTGTCCAGAAGCCAATGTTCCTCTCCAGGGGCGAAAGGGATCTCGGGGTTGCATTCCAGACGCACCCGGGGAGACAGGCATCCATCTCGAGTGGAAGCAAAGAACCCCGCTCTGCTCTCGAGTCGCGACGGGTATCTCTTGGAGCTCACTGGGTGGACTAAAGGGAGTCAAGCCTCCTGAGGCGTTTGGAGAGAGGTCGAGAGACTGGTCTCTAGGCCATACAGGAGACGAAGGCCCTCAAGTCGCGATGACGGGGGAGGCTCGGGGTTGTTCTCGAGCGGCGGCCCCAGTGTGCGGTTTCTCGCGAGGTACGACGGCGAGGTCAGTGAGCCTCTCGTGGGGCGGCAAGGAAGTCGGGTCTCCATGCGAATGGCGAGGGGGAGCGCGTCTTTACTCTCAAGTCATAGTAGGGGAATCTGGCCTCGAGACGTGTTGAAGAAGGTCTCTCGAGGTCTTTCTCGGGTTGAGGCAGGACACCCTGGGGTCCCTCGACTTGTGCAGGTGACCTCAGGGGGCTTCTCATGGTGGCTCTGAGAAGTCAGGGAAACTGGAGGTGGGAGGGGCCTCTCGGCACTCCACTGGGTTTGGTGCATTGGAAGAGGGCCTCATCTCCAGTTGAGGCAGGAACCTCAGGGTTCCTCTGACTTCAGACTCCGATCGCAAGGTCCCTGCAGACTTGGGACAGGAGAGTCAGGCCTCGTCTTGGGTTGAGGCATGGAACTCCGCTTGCCTCTCGAGGTGTTCCCGGGGAGACAGGCCACTTGTCGAGCGGTATTTGGAACCTGGGGGTCTTTTCCCGACGATGCACGGGCGAGTCACTGCCCCTTCGTGTTGACTTCATTCACAGGGTGGAGTTCGAAGAGGTGTCCGGGCATCGGGTTCTTATCAAGAGGGGACCGGGAAATCGGGGTCCTTCGGAATGTGGAACCACCCACGAGGCCACGTCTGGAATGTCGTCGTGAGACCGGCCTCATCCTGAGGTGCGACCGGAAGGTCGGGAACCCCTTCCAGACAAAGCAGGGGAGTCGACCCTCCTGTCCAGATCAGGAGGGTAGAAGGGGCTCAGAGGAAGTGGTGCGGGAAAACCTCGGTGTTCCTCTTGAGGGAGACCGGGATGTCGGGGCACTTTGTGGGTCGCATCAAGGGTGCCAAGTACCGTTTCGACCTCCAATACCTAACGTGGGACTTCTCCTGAGACACTGTAGCGGGAAAGGGCTTCATCTTGCGATGACGGGGGAACCACGTGGATTTTCTCGAGTTGCAGCGGGATTCTCGAGTTACGACGGGGAATTCAGGATGCCTCTTGTGTTGGCCCAGGGAAGTCCAATCTTCCATTCGAGTTGCGAAGGAAAGCTGGGGATTGCTCTCGAGTGACTGCAGGGCCAATAGACCTCATCTAGGCTTGTGTCCAGAAGCCAATGTTCCTCTCCAGGGGCGAAAGGGATCTCGGGGTTGCATTCCAGACGCACCCGGGGAGACAGGCATCCATCTCGAGTGGAAGCAAAGAACCCCGCTCTGCTCTCGAGTCGCGACGGGTATCTCTTGGAGCTCACTGGGTGGACTAAAGGGAGTCAAGCCTCCTGAGGCGTTTGGAGAGAGGTCGAGAGACTGGTCTCTAGGCCATACAGGAGACGAAGGCCCTCAAGTCGCGATGACGGGGGAGGCTCGGGGTTGTTCTCGAGCGGCGGCCCCAGTGTGCGGTTTCTCGCGAGGTACGACGGCGAGGTCAGTGAGCCTCTCGTGGGGCGGCAAGGAAGTCGGGTCTCCATGCGAATGGCGAGGGGGAGCGCGTCTTTACTCTCAAGTCATAGTAGGGGAATCTGGCCTCGAGACGTGTTGAAGAAGGTCTCTCGAGGTCTTTCTCGGGTTGAGGCAGGACACCCTGGGGTCCCTCGACTTGTGCAGGTGACCTCAGGGGGCTTCTCATGGTGGCTCTGAGAAGTCAGGGAAACTGGAGGTGGGAGGGGCCTCTCGGCACTCCACTGGGTTTGGTGCATTGGAAGAGGGCCTCATCTCCAGTTGAGGCAGGAACCTCAGGGTTCCTCTGACTTCAGACTCCGATCGCAAGGTCCCTGCAGACTTGGGACAGGAGAGTCAGGCCTCGTCTTGGGTTGAGGCATGGAACTCCGCTTGCCTCTCGAGGTGTTCCCGGGGAGACAGGCCACTTGTCGAGCGGTATTTGGAACCTGGGGGTCTTTTCCCGACGATGCACGGGCGAGTCACTGCCCCTTCGTGTTGACTTCATTCACAGGGTGGAGTTCGAAGAGGTGTCCGGGCATCGGGTTCTTATCAAGAGGGGACCGGGAAATCGGGGTCCTTCGGAATGTGGAACCACCCACGAGGCCACGTCTGGAATGTCGTCGTGAGACCGGCCTCATCCTGAGGTGCGACCGGAAGGTCGGGAACCCCTTCCAGACAAAGCAGGGGAGTCGACCCTCCTGTCCAGATCAGGAGGGTAGAAGGGGCTCAGAGGAAGTGGTGCGGGAAAACCTCGGTGTTCCTCTTGAGGGAGACCGGGATGTCGGGGCACTTTGTGGGTCGCATCAAGGGTGCCAAGTACCGTTTCGACCTCCAATACCTAACGTGGGACTTCTCCTGAGACACTGTAGCGGGAAAGGGCTTCATCTTGCGATGACGGGGGAACCACGTGGATTTTCTCGAGTTGCAGCGGGATTCTCGAGTTACGACGGGGAATTCAGGATGCCTCTTGTGTTGGCCCAGGGAAGTCCAATCTTCCATTCGAGTTGCGAAGGAAAGCTGGGGATTGCTCTCGAGTGACTGCAGGGCCAATAGACCTCATCTAGGCTTGTGTCCAGAAGCCAATGTTCCTCTCCAGGGGCGAAAGGGATCTCGGGGTTGCATTCCAGACGCACCCGGGGAGACAGGCATCCATCTCGAGTGGAAGCAAAGAACCCCGCTCTGCTCTCGAGTCGCGACGGGTATCTCTTGGAGCTCACTGGGTGGACTAAAGGGAGTCAAGCCTCCTGAGGCGTTTGGAGAGAGGTCGAGAGACTGGTCTCTAGGCCATACAGGAGACGAAGGCCCTCAAGTCGCGATGACGGGGGAGGCTCGGGGTTGTTCTCGAGCGGCGGCCCCAGTGTGCGGTTTCTCGCGAGGTACGACGGCGAGGTCAGTGAGCCTCTCGTGGGGCGGCAAGGAAGTCGGGTCTCCATGCGAATGGCGAGGGGGAGCGCGTCTTTACTCTCAAGTCATAGTAGGGGAATCTGGCCTCGAGACGTGTTGAAGAAGGTCTCTCGAGGTCTTTCTCGGGTTGAGGCAGGACACCCTGGGGTCCCTCGACTTGTGCAGGTGACCTCAGGGGGCTTCTCATGGTGGCTCTGAGAAGTCAGGGAAACTGGAGGTGGGAGGGGCCTCTCGGCACTCCACTGGGTTTGGTGCATTGGAAGAGGGCCTCATCTCCAGTTGAGGCAGGAACCTCAGGGTTCCTCTGACTTCAGACTCCGATCGCAAGGTCCCTGCAGACTTGGGACAGGAGAGTCAGGCCTCGTCTTGGGTTGAGGCATGGAACTCCGCTTGCCTCTCGAGGTGTTCCCGGGGAGACAGGCCACTTGTCGAGCGGTATTTGGAACCTGGGGGTCTTTTCCCGACGATGCACGGGCGAGTCACTGCCCCTTCGTGTTGACTTCATTCACAGGGTGGAGTTCGAAGAGGTGTCCGGGCATCGGGTTCTTATCAAGAGGGGACCGGGAAATCGGGGTCCTTCGGAATGTGGAACCACCCACGAGGCCACGTCTGGAATGTCGTCGTGAGACCGGCCTCATCCTGAGGTGCGACCGGAAGGTCGGGAACCCCTTCCAGACAAAGCAGGGGAGTCGACCCTCCTGTCCAGATCAGGAGGGTAGAAGAGGCTCCGAGGAAGTGTTGCCGGAAAACTTCGGTGTTCCTCTCGAGGGAGACCGGGATGTCGGGGCACTTTGTGGGTCGCATCAAGGGTGACAAGTACCGTTTCGACCTCCAATTCCTAAAGTGGGACTTCTCCTGAGACGCTGTAGCGGCACAGGGCTACATCTTGCGATGACGGGGGAACCACGTGGTTTTTCTCGAGGTGTAGCAGGATTCTCGAATTACGACGGGGAATTCAGGATGCCTCTTGTGTAGGCCCAGGGAAGTCCAATCTTCCATTCGAGTTGCGAAGGAAAGCTGGGGATTTCTCTCGAGTGACTGCAGGGCCAATAGACCTCATCTAGGCTTGTGTCCAGAAGCCAGTGTTCCTCTCCAGGGGCGACAGGGATCTCGGGGTTGCATTCCAGACACACCCGGGGAGACAGGCCTCCATCTCGAGTGGAAGCAAAGAACCCCGCTCTGCTCTCGAGTCGCGACGGGTATCTCTTGGAGCTCACTGGGTGGACTAAAGCGAGTCAAGCCTCCTGAGGCGTTTGGAGAGAGGTCGCGAGATTGGTCTCTAGGCCATGCAGGAGACGAAGGCCCTCATCTCGCGATGCCGGGGGAGTCTTGGGGTTGTTCTCGAGCGGCGGCCCCAGTGTGCGCTTTCTCACGAGGTACGACGGCGAGGTCAGTGAGCCTCTCGTGGGGCGCCAGGGAAGTCGGGTCTCCATGCGAGTGGCGAGGGCGAGCGCCTCATTGCTCTCGAGCCATGGTAGGGTGCCGGGGACCAGCCCCGGCTGATCCAGGGTATTCGAAGGAGAGACGGCGTAGGCGAAGATCAGGAAACCACTGCTTAATTAAATGTTAATTAAGGATATAAAGAGTAATAGAATGAGGATAGCTCAGTGAGGAAATTCAGTGGAGAAAAGAGGCTGAATAATTCAGCCAGAAGGTAAGAGAAAGAACGACATGGTGAGACCAAGTTTCGGTGAACAAGGCCCGCACTTTATTTTTCAAAGTAGTTTTTATACCTTAAGTTATGCATAGAGGATAATGGGGGAAGGGGTCGAGTCTTGCAGCAAACCAGGCTTTCTTCCTGCAAACTTATCATATGCAAAAGCTTAGGTGATTTGCATCATCTTCTGGCCCGGAGGCCTGTTAACATTTTAAGACCTTTTCTTCAGAAAACTTATTTTTCTCTAAAGGTGGTTGGTCAGGAGCCACCCTCCAAAAAAGCATTAGATAAAGTTGCATTCCTACAGAGCAAAGGTGTGGTGGGCTATAACAAGAAAAAGAATTAACTCAAGGGTCCCAGGTTACAAACATTAAAGCTACTACTTACACCAATTATATTAATCAATACACTGCCAGGGACACAGCAGGTAAGGGATATGGAAACTTAGCAGCAAACAATGGCCCAACAAGTGAAAAACCATTCACCAATACAATTTCTAATCAATCTTGTAACTACTCAAAAGAATCTGTGTTTAGACAGTTTAGAACATCTCCTGCCTCTCACAGTTGGGAGGCTCTGAACGATCCCATGTGGCCGGAAAAACCTATTCAGGCAGGCTAGAGGATTTCCAAAGGAGTTTGTAGGTTAAACACTGTCACACCCAGGAATTATTAACTGGAACTGTAAGCTAACTCTTTTTTCAGAGAGAGGTAGTGGGGGAGAGCCCCCCGTAAAGTCAGAGGTTTAGGTGAAAGCACAAGCAGAAAGTAGGCAGACTCTGGTTTTGGGGGTATATGCTCGAGAATTTCCAGGGGGACTCCTGAAGCTCGATCCCGCCTTTGCGTATGCCGAGCCTCCTTCCTCATGACCTTTGTCATGGGCGGAGTTCCTCACTGGCTCCCAGCAGTGATAGAATTCCAGTGGAGCTATTCCAGATCCTGAAAGATGATGCTGTGGAAAGTGCTGCACTCAATATGCAATATGCAATATGCACTCAATATGCAATATGCCGGCTCACGGCAGTAGGGGAATCTGGCCTCGAGACGTGTTGAAGAAGGTCTCTCGAGGTCTTTCTCGGGTTGAGGCAGGACACCCTGGGGTCCCTCGACTTGTGCAGGTGACCTCAGGGGGCTTCTCATGGTGGCTCTGAGAAGTCAGGGAAACTGGAGGTGGGAGGGGCCTCTCGGCACTCCACTGGGTTTGGTGCATTGGAAGAGGGCCTCATCTCCAGTTGAGGCAGGAACCTCAGGGTTCCTCTGACTTCAGACTCCGATCGCAAGGTCCCTGCAGACTTGGGACAGGAGAGTCAGGCCTCGTCTTGGGTTGAGGCATGGAACTCCGCTTGCCTCTCGAGGTGTTCCCGGGGAGACAGGCCACTTGTCGAGCGGTATTTGGAACCTGGGGGTCTTTTCCCGACGATGCACGGGCGAGTCACTGCCCCTTCGTGTTGACTTCATTCACAGGGTGGAGTTCGAAGAGGTGTCCGGGCATCGGGTTCTTATCAAGAGGGGACCGGGAAATCGGGGTCCTTCGGAATGTGGAACCACCCACGAGGCCACGTCTGGAATGTCGTCGTGAGACCGGCCTCATCCTGAGGTGCGACCGGAAGGTCGGGAACCCCTTCCAGACAAAGCAGGGGAGTCGACCCTCCTGTCCAGATCAGGAGGGTAGAAGGGGCTCAGAGGAAGTGGTGCGGGAAAACCTCGGTGTTCCTCTTGAGGGAGACCGGGATGTCGGGGCACTTTGTGGGTCGCATCAAGGGTGCCAAGTACCGTTTCGACCTCCAATACCTAACGTGGGACTTCTCCTGAGACACTGTAGCGGGAAAGGGCTTCATCTTGCGATGACGGGGGAACCACGTGGATTTTCTCGAGTTGCAGCGGGATTCTCGAGTTACGACGGGGAATTCAGGATGCCTCTTGTGTTGGCCCAGGGAAGTCCAATCTTCCATTCGAGTTGCGAAGGAAAGCTGGGGATTGCTCTCGAGTGACTGCAGGGCCAATAGACCTCATCTAGGCTTGTGTCCAGAAGCCAATGTTCCTCTCCAGGGGCGAAAGGGATCTCGGGGTTGCATTCCAGACGCACCCGGGGAGACAGGCATCCATCTCGAGTGGAAGCAAAGAACCCCGCTCTGCTCTCGAGTCGCGACGGGTATCTCTTGGAGCTCACTGGGTGGACTAAAGGGAGTCAAGCCTCCTGAGGCGTTTGGAGAGAGGTCGAGAGACTGGTCTCTAGGCCATACAGGAGACGAAGGCCCTCAAGTCGCGATGACGGGGGAGGCTCGGGGTTGTTCTCGAGCGGCGGCCCCAGTGTGCGGTTTCTCGCGAGGTACGACGGCGAGGTCAGTGAGCCTCTCGTGGGGCGGCAAGGAAGTCGGGTCTCCATGCGAATGGCGAGGGGGAGCGCGTCTTTACTCTCAAGTCATAGTAGGGGAATCTGGCCTCGAGACGTGTTGAAGAAGGTCTCTCGAGGTCTTTCTCGGGTTGAGGCAGGACACCCTGGGGTCCCTCGACTTGTGCAGGTGACCTCAGGGGGCTTCTCATGGTGGCTCTGAGAAGTCAGGGAAACTGGAGGTGGGAGGGGCCTCTCGGCACTCCACTGGGTTTGGTGCATTGGAAGAGGGCCTCATCTCCAGTTGAGGCAGGAACCTCAGGGTTCCTCTGACTTCAGACTCCGATCGCAAGGTCCCTGCAGACTTGGGACAGGAGAGTCAGGCCTCGTCTTGGGTTGAGGCATGGAACTCCGCTTGCCTCTCGAGGTGTTCCCGGGGAGACAGGCCACTTGTCGAGCGGTATTTGGAACCTGGGGGTCTTTTCCCGACGATGCACGGGCGAGTCACTGCCCCTTCGTGTTGACTTCATTCACAGGGTGGAGTTCGAAGAGGTGTCCGGGCATCGGGTTCTTATCAAGAGGGGACCGGGAAATCGGGGTCCTTCGGAATGTGGAACCACCCACGAGGCCACGTCTGGAATGTCGTCGTGAGACCGGCCTCATCCTGAGGTGCGACCGGAAGGTCGGGAACCCCTTCCAGACAAAGCAGGGGAGTCGACCCTCCTGTCCAGATCAGGAGGGTAGAAGGGGCTCAGAGGAAGTGGTGCGGGAAAACCTCGGTGTTCCTCTTGAGGGAGACCGGGATGTCGGGGCACTTTGTGGGTCGCATCAAGGGTGCCAAGTACCGTTTCGACCTCCAATACCTAACGTGGGACTTCTCCTGAGACACTGTAGCGGGAAAGGGCTTCATCTTGCGATGACGGGGGAACCACGTGGATTTTCTCGAGTTGCAGCGGGATTCTCGAGTTACGACGGGGAATTCAGGATGCCTCTTGTGTTGGCCCAGGGAAGTCCAATCTTCCATTCGAGTTGCGAAGGAAAGCTGGGGATTGCTCTCGAGTGACTGCAGGGCCAATAGACCTCATCTAGGCTTGTGTCCAGAAGCCAATGTTCCTCTCCAGGGGCGAAAGGGATCTCGGGGTTGCATTCCAGACGCACCCGGGGAGACAGGCATCCATCTCGAGTGGAAGCAAAGAACCCCGCTCTGCTCTCGAGTCGCGACGGGTATCTCTTGGAGCTCACTGGGTGGACTAAAGGGAGTCAAGCCTCCTGAGGCGTTTGGAGAGAGGTCGAGAGACTGGTCTCTAGGCCATACAGGAGACGAAGGCCCTCAAGTCGCGATGACGGGGGAGGCTCGGGGTTGTTCTCGAGCGGCGGCCCCAGTGTGCGGTTTCTCGCGAGGTACGACGGCGAGGTCAGTGAGCCTCTCGTGGGGCGGCAAGGAAGTCGGGTCTCCATGCGAATGGCGAGGGGGAGCGCGTCTTTACTCTCAAGTCATAGTAGGGGAATCTGGCCTCGAGACGTGTTGAAGAAGGTCTCTCGAGGTCTTTCTCGGGTTGAGGCAGGACACCCTGGGGTCCCTCGACTTGTGCAGGTGACCTCAGGGGGCTTCTCATGGTGGCTCTGAGAAGTCAGGGAAACTGGAGGTGGGAGGGGCCTCTCGGCACTCCACTGGGTTTGGTGCATTGGAAGAGGGCCTCATCTCCAGTTGAGGCAGGAACCTCAGGGTTCCTCTGACTTCAGACTCCGATCGCAAGGTCCCTGCAGACTTGGGACAGGAGAGTCAGGCCTCGTCTTGGGTTGAGGCATGGAACTCCGCTTGCCTCTCGAGGTGTTCCCGGGGAGACAGGCCACTTGTCGAGCGGTATTTGGAACCTGGGGGTCTTTTCCCGACGATGCACGGGCGAGTCACTGCCCCTTCGTGTTGACTTCATTCACAGGGTGGAGTTCGAAGAGGTGTCCGGGCATCGGGTTCTTATCAAGAGGGGACCGGGAAATCGGGGTCCTTCGGAATGTGGAACCACCCACGAGGCCACGTCTGGAATGTCGTCGTGAGACCGGCCTCATCCTGAGGTGCGACCGGAAGGTCGGGAACCCCTTCCAGACAAAGCAGGGGAGTCGACCCTCCTGTCCAGATCAGGAGGGTAGAAGAGGCTCCGAGGAAGTGTTGCCGGAAAACTTCGGTGTTCCTCTCGAGGGAGACCGGGATGTCGGGGCACTTTGTGGGTCGCATCAAGGGTGACAAGTACCGTTTCGACCTCCAATTCCTAAAGTGGGACTTCTCCTGAGACGCTGTAGCGGCACAGGGCTACATCTTGCGATGACGGGGGAACCACGTGGTTTTTCTCGAGGTGTAGCAGGATTCTCGAATTACGACGGGGAATTCAGGATGCCTCTTGTGTAGGCCCAGGGAAGTCCAATCTTCCATTCGAGTTGCGAAGGAAAGCTGGGGATTTCTCTCGAGTGACTGCAGGGCCAATAGACCTCATCTAGGCTTGTGTCCAGAAGCCAGTGTTCCTCTCCAGGGGCGACAGGGATCTCGGGGTTGCATTCCAGACACACCCGGGGAGACAGGCCTCCATCTCGAGTGGAAGCAAAGAACCCCGCTCTGCTCTCGAGTCGCGACGGGTATCTCTTGGAGCTCACTGGGTGGACTAAAGCGAGTCAAGCCTCCTGAGGCGTTTGGAGAGAGGTCGCGAGATTGGTCTCTAGGCCATGCAGGAGACGAAGGCCCTCATCTCGCGATGCCGGGGGAGTCTTGGGGTTGTTCTCGAGCGGCGGCCCCAGTGTGCGCTTTCTCACGAGGTACGACGGCGAGGTCAGTGAGCCTCTCGTGGGGCGCCAGGGAAGTCGGGTCTCCATGCGAGTGGCGAGGGCGAGCGCCTCATTGCTCTCGAGCCATGGTAGGGTGCCGGGGACCAGCCCCGGCTGATCCAGGGTATTCGAAGGAGAGACGGCGTAGGCGAAGATCAGGAAACCACTGCTTAATTAAATGTTAATTAAGGATATAAAGAGTAATAGAATGAGGATAGCTCAGTGAGGAAATTCAGTGGAGAAAAGAGGCTGAATAATTCAGCCAGAAGGTAAGAGAAAGAACGACATGGTGAGACCAAGTTTCGGTGAACAAGGCCCGCACTTTATTTTTCAAAGTAGTTTTTATACCTTAAGTTATGCATAGAGGATAATGGGGGAAGGGGTCGAGTCTTGCAGCAAACCAGGCTTTCTTCCTGCAAACTTATCATATGCAAAAGCTTAGGTGATTTGCATCATCTTCTGGCCCGGAGGCCTGTTAACATTTTAAGACCTTTTCTTCAGAAAACTTATTTTTCTCTAAAGGTGGTTGGTCAGGAGCCACCCTCCAAAAAAGCATTAGATAAAGTTGCATTCCTACAGAGCAAAGGTGTGGTGGGCTATAACAAGAAAAAGAATTAACTCAAGGGTCCCAGGTTACAAACATTAAAGCTACTACTTACACCAATTATATTAATCAATACACTGCCAGGGACACAGCAGGTAAGGGATATGGAAACTTAGCAGCAAACAATGGCCCAACAAGTGAAAAACCATTCACCAATACAATTTCTAATCAATCTTGTAACTACTCAAAAGAATCTGTGTTTAGACAGTTTAGAACATCTCCTGCCTCTCACAGTTGGGAGGCTCTGAACGATCCCATGTGGCCGGAAAAACCTATTCAGGCAGGCTAGAGGATTTCCAAAGGAGTTTGTAGGTTAAACACTGTCACACCCAGGAATTATTAACTGGAACTGTAAGCTAACTCTTTTTTCAGAGAGAGGTAGTGGGGGAGAGCCCCCCGTAAAGTCAGAGGTTTAGGTGAAAGCACAAGCAGAAAGTAGGCAGACTCTGGTTTTGGGGGTATATGCTCGAGAATTTCCAGGGGGACTCCTGAAGCTCGATCCCGCCTTTGCGTATGCCGAGCCTCCTTCCTCATGACCTTTGTCATGGGCGGAGTTCCTCACTGGCTCCCAGCAGTGATAGAATTCCAGTGGAGCTATTCCAGATCCTGAAAGAGGATGCTGTGGAAAGTGCTGCACTCAATATGCAATATGCAATATGCACTCAATATGCAATATGCCGGCTCACGGCAGTAGGGGAATCTGGCCTCGAGACGTGTTGAAGAAGGTCTCTCGAGGTCTTTCTCGGGTTGAGGCAGGACACCCTGGGGTCCCTCGACTTGTGCAGGTGACCTCAGGGGGCTTCTCATGGTGGCTCTGAGAAGTCAGGGAAACTGGAGGTGGGAGGGGCCTCTCGGCACTCCACTGGGTTTGGTGCATTGGAAGAGGGCCTCATCTCCAGTTGAGGCAGGAACCTCAGGGTTCCTCTGACTTCAGACTCCGATCGCAAGGTCCCTGCAGACTTGGGACAGGAGAGTCAGGCCTCGTCTTGGGTTGAGGCATGGAACTCCGCTTGCCTCTCGAGGTGTTCCCGGGGAGACAGGCCACTTGTCGAGCGGTATTTGGAACCTGGGGGTCTTTTCCCGACGATGCACGGGCGAGTCACTGCCCCTTCGTGTTGACTTCATTCACAGGGTGGAGTTCGAAGAGGTGTCCGGGCATCGGGTTCTTATCAAGAGGGGACCGGGAAATCGGGGTCCTTCGGAATGTGGAACCACCCACGAGGCCACGTCTGGAATGTCGTCGTGAGACCGGCCTCATCCTGAGGTGCGACCGGAAGGTCGGGAACCCCTTCCAGACAAAGCAGGGGAGTCGACCCTCCTGTCCAGATCAGGAGGGTAGAAGAGGCTCCGAGGAAGTGTTGCCGGAAAACTTCGGTGTTCCTCTCGAGGGAGACCGGGATGTCGGGGCACTTTGTGGGTCGCATCAAGGGTGACAAGTACCGTTTCGACCTCCAATTCCTAAAGTGGGACTTCTCCTGAGACGCTGTAGCGGCACAGGGCTACATCTTGCGATGACGGGGGAACCACGTGGTTTTTCTCGAGGTGTAGCAGGATTCTCGAATTACGACGGGGAATTCAGGATGCCTCTTGTGTAGGCCCAGGGAAGTCCAATCTTCCATTCGAGTTGCGAAGGAAAGCTGGGGATTTCTCTCGAGTGACTGCAGGGCCAATAGACCTCATCTAGGCTTGTGTCCAGAAGCCAGTGTTCCTCTCCAGGGGCGACAGGGATCTCGGGGTTGCATTCCAGACACACCCGGGGAGACAGGCCTCCATCTCGAGTGGAAGCAAAGAACCCCGCTCTGCTCTCGAGTCGCGACGGGTATCTCTTGGAGCTCACTGGGTGGACTAAAGCGAGTCAAGCCTCCTGAGGCGTTTGGAGAGAGGTCGCGAGATTGGTCTCTAGGCCATGCAGGAGACGAAGGCCCTCATCTCGCGATGCCGGGGGAGTCTTGGGGTTGTTCTCGAGCGGCGGCCCCAGTGTGCGCTTTCTCACGAGGTACGACGGCGAGGTCAGTGAGCCTCTCGTGGGGCGCCAGGGAAGTCGGGTCTCCATGCGAGTGGCGAGGGCGAGCGCCTCATTGCTCTCGAGCCATGGTAGGGTGCCGGGGACCAGCCCCGGCTGATCCAGGGTATTCGAAGGAGAGACGGCGTAGGCGAAGATCAGGAAACCACTGCTTAATTAAATGTTAATTAAGGATATAAAGAGTAATAGAATGAGGATAGCTCAGTGAGGAAATTCAGTGGAGAAAAGAGGCTGAATAATTCAGCCAGAAGGTAAGAGAAAGAACGACATGGTGAGACCAAGTTTCGGTGAACAAGGCCCGCACTTTATTTTTCAAAGTAGTTTTTATACCTTAAGTTATGCATAGAGGATAATGGGGGAAGGGGTCGAGTCTTGCAGCAAACCAGGCTTTCTTCCTGCAAACTTATCATATGCAAAAGCTTAGGTGATTTGCATCATCTTCTGGCCCGGAGGCCTGTTAACATTTTAAGACCTTTTCTTCAGAAAACTTATTTTTCTCTAAAGGTGGTTGGTCAGGAGCCACCCTCCAAAAAAGCATTAGATAAAGTTGCATTCCTACAGAGCAAAGGTGTGGTGGGCTATAACAAGAAAAAGAATTAACTCAAGGGTCCCAGGTTACAAACATTAAAGCTACTACTTACACCAATTATATTAATCAATACACTGCCAGGGACACAGCAGGTAAGGGATATGGAAACTTAGCAGCAAACAATGGCCCAACAAGTGAAAAACCATTCACCAATACAATTTCTAATCAATCTTGTAACTACTCAAAAGAATCTGTGTTTAGACAGTTTAGAACATCTCCTGCCTCTCACAGTTGGGAGGCTCTGAACGATCCCATGTGGCCGGAAAAACCTATTCAGGCAGGCTAGAGGATTTCCAAAGGAGTTTGTAGGTTAAACACTGTCACACCCAGGAATTATTAACTGGAACTGTAAGCTAACTCTTTTTTCAGAGAGAGGTAGTGGGGGAGAGCCCCCCGTAAAGTCAGAGGTTTAGGTGAAAGCACAAGCAGAAAGTAGGCAGACTCTGGTTTTGGGGGTATATGCTCGAGAATTTCCAGGGGGACTCCTGAAGCTCGATCCCGCCTTTGCGTATGCCGAGCCTCCTTCCTCATGACCTTTGTCATGGGCGGAGTTCCTCACTGGCTCCCAGCAGTGATAGAATTCCAGTGGAGCTATTCCAGATCCTGAAAGATGATGCTGTGGAAAGTGCTGCACTCAATATGCAATATGCAATATGCACTCAATATGCAATATGCCGGCTCACGGCAGTAGGGGAATCTGGCCTCGAGACGTGTTGAAGAAGGTCTCTCGAGGTCTTTCTCGGGTTGAGGCAGGACACCCTGGGGTCCCTCGACTTGTGCAGGTGACCTCAGGGGGCTTCTCATGGTGGCTCTGAGAAGTCAGGGAAACTGGAGGTGGGAGGGGCCTCTCGGCACTCCACTGGGTTTGGTGCATTGGAAGAGGGCCTCATCTCCAGTTGAGGCAGGAACCTCAGGGTTCCTCTGACTTCAGACTCCGATCGCAAGGTCCCTGCAGACTTGGGACAGGAGAGTCAGGCCTCGTCTTGGGTTGAGGCATGGAACTCCGCTTGCCTCTCGAGGTGTTCCCGGGGAGACAGGCCACTTGTCGAGCGGTATTTGGAACCTGGGGGTCTTTTCCCGACGATGCACGGGCGAGTCACTGCCCCTTCGTGTTGACTTCATTCACAGGGTGGAGTTCGAAGAGGTGTCCGGGCATCGGGTTCTTATCAAGAGGGGACCGGGAAATCGGGGTCCTTCGGAATGTGGAACCACCCACGAGGCCACGTCTGGAATGTCGTCGTGAGACCGGCCTCATCCTGAGGTGCGACCGGAAGGTCGGGAACCCCTTCCAGACAAAGCAGGGGAGTCGACCCTCCTGTCCAGATCAGGAGGGTAGAAGAGGCTCCGAGGAAGTGTTGCCGGAAAACTTCGGTGTTCCTCTCGAGGGAGACCGGGATGTCGGGGCACTTTGTGGGTCGCATCAAGGGTGACAAGTACCGTTTCGACCTCCAATTCCTAAAGTGGGACTTCTCCTGAGACGCTGTAGCGGCACAGGGCTACATCTTGCGATGACGGGGGAACCACGTGGTTTTTCTCGAGGTGTAGCAGGATTCTCGAATTACGACGGGGAATTCAGGATGCCTCTTGTGTAGGCCCAGGGAAGTCCAATCTTCCATTCGAGTTGCGAAGGAAAGCTGGGGATTTCTCTCGAGTGACTGCAGGGCCAATAGACCTCATCTAGGCTTGTGTCCAGAAGCCAGTGTTCCTCTCCAGGGGCGACAGGGATCTCGGGGTTGCATTCCAGACACACCCGGGGAGACAGGCCTCCATCTCGAGTGGAAGCAAAGAACCCCGCTCTGCTCTCGAGTCGCGACGGGTATCTCTTGGAGCTCACTGGGTGGACTAAAGCGAGTCAAGCCTCCTGAGGCGTTTGGAGAGAGGTCGCGAGATTGGTCTCTAGGCCATGCAGGAGACGAAGGCCCTCATCTCGCGATGCCGGGGGAGTCTTGGGGTTGTTCTCGAGCGGCGGCCCCAGTGTGCGCTTTCTCACGAGGTACGACGGCGAGGTCAGTGAGCCTCTCGTGGGGCGCCAGGGAAGTCGGGTCTCCATGCGAGTGGCGAGGGCGAGCGCCTCATTGCTCTCGAGCCATGGTAGGGTGCCGGGGACCAGCCCCGGCTGATCCAGGGTATTCGAAGGAGAGACGGCGTAGGCGAAGATCAGGAAACCACTGCTTAATTAAATGTTAATTAAGGATATAAAGAGTAATAGAATGAGGATAGCTCAGTGAGGAAATTCAGTGGAGAAAAGAGGCTGAATAATTCAGCCAGAAGGTAAGAGAAAGAACGACATGGTGAGACCAAGTTTCGGTGAACAAGGCCCGCACTTTATTTTTCAAAGTAGTTTTTATACCTTAAGTTATGCATAGAGGATAATGGGGGAAGGGGTCGAGTCTTGCAGCAAACCAGGCTTTCTTCCTGCAAACTTATCATATGCAAAAGCTTAGGTGATTTGCATCATCTTCTGGCCCGGAGGCCTGTTAACATTTTAAGACCTTTTCTTCAGAAAACTTATTTTTCTCTAAAGGTGGTTGGTCAGGAGCCACCCTCCAAAAAAGCATTAGATAAAGTTGCATTCCTACAGAGCAAAGGTGTGGTGGGCTATAACAAGAAAAAGAATTAACTCAAGGGTCCCAGGTTACAAACATTAAAGCTACTACTTACACCAATTATATTAATCAATACACTGCCAGGGACACAGCAGGTAAGGGATATGGAAACTTAGCAGCAAACAATGGCCCAACAAGTGAAAAACCATTCACCAATACAATTTCTAATCAATCTTGTAACTACTCAAAAGAATCTGTGTTTAGACAGTTTAGAACATCTCCTGCCTCTCACAGTTGGGAGGCTCTGAACGATCCCATGTGGCCGGAAAAACCTATTCAGGCAGGCTAGAGGATTTCCAAAGGAGTTTGTAGGTTAAACACTGTCACACCCAGGAATTATTAACTGGAACTGTAAGCTAACTCTTTTTTCAGAGAGAGGTAGTGGGGGAGAGCCCCCCGTAAAGTCAGAGGTTTAGGTGAAAGCACAAGCAGAAAGTAGGCAGACTCTGGTTTTGGGGGTATATGCTCGAGAATTTCCAGGGGGACTCCTGAAGCTCGATCCCGCCTTTGCGTATGCCGAGCCTCCTTCCTCATGACCTTTGTCATGGGCGGAGTTCCTCACTGGCTCCCAGCAGTGATAGAATTCCAGTGGAGCTATTCCAGATCCTGAAAGATGATGCTGTGGAAAGTGCTGCACTCAATATGCAATATGCAATATGCACTCAATATGCAATATGCCGGCTCACGGCAGTAGGGGAATCTGGCCTCGAGACGTGTTGAAGAAGGTCTCTCGAGGTCTTTCTCGGGTTGAGGCAGGACACCCTGGGGTCCCTCGACTTGTGCAGGTGACCTCAGGGGGCTTCTCATGGTGGCTCTGAGAAGTCAGGGAAACTGGAGGTGGGAGGGGCCTCTCGGCACTCCACTGGGTTTGGTGCATTGGAAGAGGGCCTCATCTCCAGTTGAGGCAGGAACCTCAGGGTTCCTCTGACTTCAGACTCCGATCGCAAGGTCCCTGCAGACTTGGGACAGGAGAGTCAGGCCTCGTCTTGGGTTGAGGCATGGAACTCCGCTTGCCTCTCGAGGTGTTCCCGGGGAGACAGGCCACTTGTCGAGCGGTATTTGGAACCTGGGGGTCTTTTCCCGACGATGCACGGGCGAGTCACTGCCCCTTCGTGTTGACTTCATTCACAGGGTGGAGTTCGAAGAGGTGTCCGGGCATCGGGTTCTTATCAAGAGGGGACCGGGAAATCGGGGTCCTTCGGAATGTGGAACCACCCACGAGGCCACGTCTGGAATGTCGTCGTGAGACCGGCCTCATCCTGAGGTGCGACCGGAAGGTCGGGAACCCCTTCCAGACAAAGCAGGGGAGTCGACCCTCCTGTCCAGATCAGGAGGGTAGAAGGGGCTCAGAGGAAGTGGTGCGGGAAAACCTCGGTGTTCCTCTTGAGGGAGACCGGGATGTCGGGGCACTTTGTGGGTCGCATCAAGGGTGCCAAGTACCGTTTCGACCTCCAATACCTAACGTGGGACTTCTCCTGAGACACTGTAGCGGGAAAGGGCTTCATCTTGCGATGACGGGGGAACCACGTGGATTTTCTCGAGTTGCAGCGGGATTCTCGAGTTACGACGGGGAATTCAGGATGCCTCTTGTGTTGGCCCAGGGAAGTCCAATCTTCCATTCGAGTTGCGAAGGAAAGCTGGGGATTGCTCTCGAGTGACTGCAGGGCCAATAGACCTCATCTAGGCTTGTGTCCAGAAGCCAATGTTCCTCTCCAGGGGCGAAAGGGATCTCGGGGTTGCATTCCAGACGCACCCGGGGAGACAGGCATCCATCTCGAGTGGAAGCAAAGAACCCCGCTCTGCTCTTGAGTCGCGACGGGTATCTCTTGGAGCTCACTGGGTGGACTAAAGGGAGTCAAGCCTCCTGAGGCGTTTGGAGAGAGGTCGAGAGACTGGTCTCTAGGCCATACAGGAGACGAAGGCCCTCAAGTCGCGATGACGGGGGAGGCTCGGGGTTGTTCTCGAGCGGCGGCCCCAGTGTGCGGTTTCTCGCGAGGTACGACGGCGAGGTCAGTGAGCCTCTCGTGGGGCGGCAAGGAAGTCGGGTCTCCATGCGAATGGCGAGGGGGAGCGCGTCTTTACTCTCAAGTCATAGTAGGGGAATCTGGCCTCGAGACGTGTTGAAGAAGGTCTCTCGAGGTCTTTCTCGGGTTGAGGCAGGACACCCTGGGGTCCCTCGACTTGTGCAGGTGACCTCAGGGGGCTTCTCATGGTGGCTCTGAGAAGTCAGGGAAACTGGAGGTGGGAGGGGCCTCTCGGCACTCCACTGGGTTTGGTGCATTGGAAGAGGGCCTCATCTCCAGTTGAGGCAGGAACCTCAGGGTTCCTCTGACTTCAGACTCCGATCGCAAGGTCCCTGCAGACTTGGGACAGGAGAGTCAGGCCTCGTCTTGGGTTGAGGCATGGAACTCCGCTTGCCTCTCGAGGTGTTCCCGGGGAGACAGGCCACTTGTCGAGCGGTATTTGGAACCTGGGGGTCTTTTCCCGACGATGCACGGGCGAGTCACTGCCCCTTCGTGTTGACTTCATTCACAGGGTGGAGTTCGAAGAGGTGTCCGGGCATCGGGTTCTTATCAAGAGGGGACCGGGAAATCGGGGTCCTTCGGAATGTGGAACCACCCACGAGGCCACGTCTGGAATGTCGTCGTGAGACCGGCCTCATCCTGAGGTGCGACCGGAAGGTCGGGAACCCCTTCCAGACAAAGCAGGGGAGTCGACCCTCCTGTCCAGATCAGGAGGGTAGAAGGGGCTCAGAGGAAGTGGTGCGGGAAAACCTCGGTGTTCCTCTTGAGGGAGACCGGGATGTCGGGGCACTTTGTGGGTCGCATCAAGGGTGCCAAGTACCGTTTCGACCTCCAATACCTAACGTGGGACTTCTCCTGAGACACTGTAGCGGGAAAGGGCTTCATCTTGCGATGACGGGGGAACCACGTGGATTTTCTCGAGTTGCAGCGGGATTCTCGAGTTACGACGGGGAATTCAGGATGCCTCTTGTGTTGGCCCAGGGAAGTCCAATCTTCCATTCGAGTTGCGAAGGAAAGCTGGGGATTGCTCTCGAGTGACTGCAGGGCCAATAGACCTCATCTAGGCTTGTGTCCAGAAGCCAATGTTCCTCTCCAGGGGCGAAAGGGATCTCGGGGTTGCATTCCAGACGCACCCGGGGAGACAGGCATCCATCTCGAGTGGAAGCAAAGAACCCCGCTCTGCTCTCGAGTCGCGACGGGTATCTCTTGGAGCTCACTGGGTGGACTAAAGGGAGTCAAGCCTCCTGAGGCGTTTGGAGAGAGGTCGAGAGACTGGTCTCTAGGCCATACAGGAGACGAAGGCCCTCAAGTCGCGATGACGGGGGAGGCTCGGGGTTGTTCTCGAGCGGCGGCCCCAGTGTGCGGTTTCTCGCGAGGTACGACGGCGAGGTCAGTGAGCCTCTCGTGGGGCGGCAAGGAAGTCGGGTCTCCATGCGAATGGCGAGGGGGAGCGCGTCTTTACTCTCAAGTCATAGTAGGGGAATCTGGCCTCGAGACGTGTTGAAGAAGGTCTCTCGAGGTCTTTCTCGGGTTGAGGCAGGACACCCTGGGGTCCCTCGACTTGTGCAGGTGACCTCAGGGGGCTTCTCATGGTGGCTCTGAGAAGTCAGGGAAACTGGAGGTGGGAGGGGCCTCTCGGCACTCCACTGGGTTTGGTGCATTGGAAGAGGGCCTCATCTCCAGTTGAGGCAGGAACCTCAGGGTTCCTCTGACTTCAGACTCCGATCGCAAGGTCCCTGCAGACTTGGGACAGGAGAGTCAGGCCTCGTCTTGGGTTGAGGCATGGAACTCCGCTTGCCTCTCGAGGTGTTCCCGGGGAGACAGGCCACTTGTCGAGCGGTATTTGGAACCTGGGGGTCTTTTCCCGACGATGCACGGGCGAGTCACTGCCCCTTCGTGTTGACTTCATTCACAGGGTGGAGTTCGAAGAGGTGTCCGGGCATCGGGTTCTTATCAAGAGGGGACCGGGAAATCGGGGTCCTTCGGAATGTGGAACCACCCACGAGGCCACGTCTGGAATGTCGTCGTGAGACCGGCCTCATCCTGAGGTGCGACCGGAAGGTCGGGAACCCCTTCCAGACAAAGCAGGGGAGTCGACCCTCCTGTCCAGATCAGGAGGGTAGAAGGGGCTCAGAGGAAGTGGTGCGGGAAAACCTCGGTGTTCCTCTTGAGGGAGACCGGGATGTCGGGGCACTTTGTGGGTCGCATCAAGGGTGCCAAGTACCGTTTCGACCTCCAATACCTAACGTGGGACTTCTCCTGAGACACTGTAGCGGGAAAGGGCTTCATCTTGCGATGACGGGGGAACCACGTGGATTTTCTCGAGTTGCAGCGGGATTCTCGAGTTACGACGGGGAATTCAGGATGCCTCTTGTGTTGGCCCAGGGAAGTCCAATCTTCCATTCGAGTTGCGAAGGAAAGCTGGGGATTGCTCTCGAGTGACTGCAGGGCCAATAGACCTCATCTAGGCTTGTGTCCAGAAGCCAATGTTCCTCTCCAGGGGCGAAAGGGATCTCGGGGTTGCATTCCAGACGCACCCGGGGAGACAGGCATCCATCTCGAGTGGAAGCAAAGAACCCCGCTCTGCTCTCGAGTCGCGACGGGTATCTCTTGGAGCTCACTGGGTGGACTAAAGGGAGTCAAGCCTCCTGAGGCGTTTGGAGAGAGGTCGAGAGACTGGTCTCTAGGCCATACAGGAGACGAAGGCCCTCAAGTCGCGATGACGGGGGAGGCTCGGGGTTGTTCTCGAGCGGCGGCCCCAGTGTGCGGTTTCTCGCGAGGTACGACGGCGAGGTCAGTGAGCCTCTCGTGGGGCGGCAAGGAAGTCGGGTCTCCATGCGAATGGCGAGGGGGAGCGCGTCTTTACTCTCAAGTCATAGTAGGGGAATCTGGCCTCGAGACGTGTTGAAGAAGGTCTCTCGAGGTCTTTCTCGGGTTGAGGCAGGACACCCTGGGGTCCCTCGACTTGTGCAGGTGACCTCAGGGGGCTTCTCATGGTGGCTCTGAGAAGTCAGGGAAACTGGAGGTGGGAGGGGCCTCTCGGCACTCCACTGGGTTTGGTGCATTGGAAGAGGGCCTCATCTCCAGTTGAGGCAGGAACCTCAGGGTTCCTCTGACTTCAGACTCCGATCGCAAGGTCCCTGCAGACTTGGGACAGGAGAGTCAGGCCTCGTCTTGGGTTGAGGCATGGAACTCCGCTTGCCTCTCGAGGTGTTCCCGGGGAGACAGGCCACTTGTCGAGCGGTATTTGGAACCTGGGGGTCTTTTCCCGACGATGCACGGGCGAGTCACTGCCCCTTCGTGTTGACTTCATTCACAGGGTGGAGTTCGAAGAGGTGTCCGGGCATCGGGTTCTTATCAAGAGGGGACCGGGAAATCGGGGTCCTTCGGAATGTGGAACCACCCACGAGGCCACGTCTGGAATGTCGTCGTGAGACCGGCCTCATCCTGAGGTGCGACCGGAAGGTCGGGAACCCCTTCCAGACAAAGCAGGGGAGTCGACCCTCCTGTCCAGATCAGGAGGGTAGAAGAGGCTCCGAGGAAGTGTTGCCGGAAAACTTCGGTGTTCCTCTCGAGGGAGACCGGGATGTCGGGGCACTTTGTGGGTCGCATCAAGGGTGACAAGTACCGTTTCGACCTCCAATTCCTAAAGTGGGACTTCTCCTGAGACGCTGTAGCGGCACAGGGCTACATCTTGCGATGACGGGGGAACCACGTGGTTTTTCTCGAGGTGTAGCAGGATTCTCGAATTACGACGGGGAATTCAGGATGCCTCTTGTGTAGGCCCAGGGAAGTCCAATCTTCCATTCGAGTTGCGAAGGAAAGCTGGGGATTTCTCTCGAGTGACTGCAGGGCCAATAGACCTCATCTAGGCTTGTGTCCAGAAGCCAGTGTTCCTCTCCAGGGGCGACAGGGATCTCGGGGTTGCATTCCAGACACACCCGGGGAGACAGGCCTCCATCTCGAGTGGAAGCAAAGAACCCCGCTCTGCTCTCGAGTCGCGACGGGTATCTCTTGGAGCTCACTGGGTGGACTAAAGCGAGTCAAGCCTCCTGAGGCGTTTGGAGAGAGGTCGCGAGATTGGTCTCTAGGCCATGCAGGAGACGAAGGCCCTCATCTCGCGATGCCGGGGGAGTCTTGGGGTTGTTCTCGAGCGGCGGCCCCAGTGTGCGCTTTCTCACGAGGTACGACGGCGAGGTCAGTGAGCCTCTCGTGGGGCGCCAGGGAAGTCGGGTCTCCATGCGAGTGGCGAGGGCGAGCGCCTCATTGCTCTCGAGCCATGGTAGGGTGCCGGGGACCAGCCCCGGCTGATCCAGGGTATTCGAAGGAGAGACGGCGTAGGCGAAGATCAGGAAACCACTGCTTAATTAAATGTTAATTAAGGATATAAAGAGTAATAGAATGAGGATAGCTCAGTGAGGAAATTCAGTGGAGAAAAGAGGCTGAATAATTCAGCCAGAAGGTAAGAGAAAGAACGACATGGTGAGACCAAGTTTCGGTGAACAAGGCCCGCACTTTATTTTTCAAAGTAGTTTTTATACCTTAAGTTATGCATAGAGGATAATGGGGGAAGGGGTCGAGTCTTGCAGCAAACCAGGCTTTCTTCCTGCAAACTTATCATATGCAAAAGCTTAGGTGATTTGCATCATCTTCTGGCCCGGAGGCCTGTTAACATTTTAAGACCTTTTCTTCAGAAAACTTATTTTTCTCTAAAGGTGGTTGGTCAGGAGCCACCCTCCAAAAAAGCATTAGATAAAGTTGCATTCCTACAGAGCAAAGGTGTGGTGGGCTATAACAAGAAAAAGAATTAACTCAAGGGTCCCAGGTTACAAACATTAAAGCTACTACTTACACCAATTATATTAATCAATACACTGCCAGGGACACAGCAGGTAAGGGATATGGAAACTTAGCAGCAAACAATGGCCCAACAAGTGAAAAACCATTCACCAATACAATTTCTAATCAATCTTGTAACTACTCAAAAGAATCTGTGTTTAGACAGTTTAGAACATCTCCTGCCTCTCACAGTTGGGAGGCTCTGAACGATCCCATGTGGCCGGAAAAACCTATTCAGGCAGGCTAGAGGATTTCCAAAGGAGTTTGTAGGTTAAACACTGTCACACCCAGGAATTATTAACTGGAACTGTAAGCTAACTCTTTTTTCAGAGAGAGGTAGTGGGGGAGAGCCCCCCGTAAAGTCAGAGGTTTAGGTGAAAGCACAAGCAGAAAGTAGGCAGACTCTGGTTTTGGGGGTATATGCTCGAGAATTTCCAGGGGGACTCCTGAAGCTCGATCCCGCCTTTGCGTATGCCGAGCCTCCTTCCTCATGACCTTTGTCATGGGCGGAGTTCCTCACTGGCTCCCAGCAGTGATAGAATTCCAGTGGAGCTATTCCAGATCCTGAAAGATGATGCTGTGGAAAGTGCTGCACTCAATATGCAATATGCAATATGCACTCAATATGCAATATGCCGGCTCACGGCAGTAGGGGAATCTGGCCTCGAGACGTGTTGAAGAAGGTCTCTCGAGGTCTTTCTCGGGTTGAGGCAGGACACCCTGGGGTCCCTCGACTTGTGCAGGTGACCTCAGGGGGCTTCTCATGGTGGCTCTGAGAAGTCAGGGAAACTGGAGGTGGGAGGGGCCTCTCGGCACTCCACTGGGTTTGGTGCATTGGAAGAGGGCCTCATCTCCAGGTGAGGCAGGAACGTCCGGGTTCCTCTGATTTCAGACTCTGATCGCAGGGTCCCTGCAGACTGGGAACAGGAGAGTCAGGCCTCGTCTTGGGTTGTGGCATGGAACTCCGCTTATCTCTCGAGGTCTCCCCGGGGAGAGAGGCCACTTGTCGAGCTGTATTTGGAACCTGGGGGTTTTTCCGGACGATACATGGACGAGTGACTGCCCCTTCGTGTTGACTTCATTCACAGGGTGGAGTTCGGAGAGGTGTCCGGGCATCGGGTTCTTATCAAGAGGGGACCGGGAAATCGGGGTCCTTCACAATGTGGAAGCACCCACGAGGCTACGTCTGGAATGTCGTCGTGAGACCGGCCTCATCCTGAGGTGCGACCGGAAGGTCGGGAACCCCTTCCAGACAAAGCAGCGGAGTCGACCCTCCTGTCGAGATCAGGAGGGCAGAAGGGGCTCAGAGGAAGTGGTTCGGGAAAACCTCGGTGTTCCTCTTGAGGGAGACCGGGATGTCGGGGCACTTTGTGGGTCGCATCAAGGGTGCCAAGTACCGTTTCGACCTCCAATACCTAACGTGGGACTTCTCCTGAGACACTGTAGCGGGAAAGGGCTTCATCTTGCGATGACCGGGGAACCACGTGGATTTTCTCGAGTTGCAGCGGGATTCTCGAGTTACGATGGGGAACTCAGGATGCCTCTTGTGTTGGCCCAGGGAAGTCCAATCTTCCATTCGAGTTGCGAAGGAAAGCTGGGGATTGCTCTCGAGTGACTGCAGGGCCAATAGACCTCATCTAGGCTTGTGTCCAGAAGCCAATGTTCCTCTCCAGGGGCGAAAGGGATCTCGGGGTTGCATTCCAGACGCACCCGGGGAGACAGGCATCCATCTCGAGTGGAAGCAAAGAACCCCGCTCTGCTCTTGAGTCGCGACGGGTATCTCTTGGAGCTCACTGGGTGGACTAAAGGGAGTCAAGCCTCCTGAGGCGTTTGGAGAGAGGTCGAGAGACTGGTCTCTAGGCCATACAGGAGACGAAGGCCCTCAAGTCGCGATGACGGGGGAGGCTCGGGGTTGTTCTCGAGCGGCGGCCCCAGTGTGCGGTTTCTCGCGAGGTACGACGGCGAGGTCAGTGAGCCTCTCGTGGGGCGGCAAGGAAGTCGGGTCTCCATGCGAATGGCGAGGGGGAGCGCGTCTTTACTCTCAAGTCATAGTAGGGGAATCTGGCCTCGAGACGTGTTGAAGAAGGTCTCTCGAGGTCTTTCTCGGGTTGAGGCAGGACACCCTGGGGTCCCTCGACTTGTGCAGGTGACCTCAGGGGGCTTCTCATGGTGGCTCTGAGAAGTCAGGGAAACTGGAGGTGGGAGGGGCCTCTCGGCACTCCACTGGGTTTGGTGCATTGGAAGAGGGCCTCATCTCCAGTTGAGGCAGGAACCTCAGGGTTCCTCTGACTTCAGACTCCGATCGCAAGGTCCCTGCAGACTTGGGACAGGAGAGTCAGGCCTCGTCTTGGGTTGAGGCATGGAACTCCGCTTGCCTCTCGAGGTGTTCCCGGGGAGACAGGCCACTTGTCGAGCGGTATTTGGAACCTGGGGGTCTTTTCCCGACGATGCACGGGCGAGTCACTGCCCCTTCGTGTTGACTTCATTCACAGGGTGGAGTTCGAAGAGGTGTCCGGGCATCGGGTTCTTATCAAGAGGGGACCGGGAAATCGGGGTCCTTCGGAATGTGGAACCACCCACGAGGCCACGTCTGGAATGTCGTCGTGAGACCGGCCTCATCCTGAGGTGCGACCGGAAGGTCGGGAACCCCTTCCAGACAAAGCAGGGGAGTCGACCCTCCTGTCCAGATCAGGAGGGTAGAAGGGGCTCAGAGGAAGTGGTGCGGGAAAACCTCGGTGTTCCTCTTGAGGGAGACCGGGATGTCGGGGCACTTTGTGGGTCGCATCAAGGGTGCCAAGTACCGTTTCGACCTCCAATACCTAACGTGGGACTTCTCCTGAGAAACTGTAGCGGGAAAGGGCTTCATCTTGCGATGACGGGGGAACCACGTGGATTTTCTCGAGTTGCAGCGGGATTCTCGAGTTACGACGGGGAATTCAGGATGCCTCTTGTGTTGGCCCAGGGAAGTCCAATCTTCCATTCGAGTTGCGAAGGAAAGCTGGGGATTGCTCTCGAGTGACTGCAGGGCCAATAGACCTCATCTAGGCTTGTGTCCAGAAGCCAATGTTCCTCTCCAGGGGCGAAAGGGATCTCGGGGTTGCATTCCAGACGCACCCGGGGAGACAGGCATCCATCTCGAGTGGAAGCAAAGAACCCCGCTCTGCTCTCGAGTCGCGACGGGTATCTCTTGGAGCTCACTGGGTGGACTAAAGGGAGTCAAGCCTCCTGAGGCGTTTGGAGAGAGGTCGAGAGACTGGTCTCTAGGCCATACAGGAGACGAAGGCCCTCAAGTCGCGATGACGGGGGAGGCTCGGGGTTGTTCTCGAGCGGCGGCCCCAGTGTGCGGTTTCTCGCGAGGTACGACGGCGAGGTCAGTGAGCCTCTCGTGGGGCGGCAAGGAAGTCGGGTCTCCATGCGAATGGCGAGGGGGAGCGCGTCTTTACTCTCAAGTCATAGTAGGGGAATCTGGCCTCGAGACGTGTTGAAGAAGGTCTCTCGAGGTCTTTCTCGGGTTGAGGCAGGACACCCTGGGGTCCCTCGACTTGTGCAGGTGACCTCAGGGGGCTTCTCATGGTGGCTCTGAGAAGTCAGGGAAACTGGAGGTGGGAGGGGCCTCTCGGCACTCCACTGGGTTTGGTGCATTGGAAGAGGGCCTCATCTCCAGTTGAGGCAGGAACCTCAGGGTTCCTCTGACTTCAGACTCCGATCGCAAGGTCCCTGCAGACTTGGGACAGGAGAGTCAGGCCTCGTCTTGGGTTGAGGCATGGAACTCCGCTTGCCTCTCGAGGTGTTCCCGGGGAGACAGGCCACTTGTCGAGCGGTATTTGGAACCTGGGGGTCTTTTCCCGACGATGCACGGGCGAGTCACTGCCCCTTCGTGTTGACTTCATTCACAGGGTGGAGTTCGAAGAGGTGTCCGGGCATCGGGTTCTTATCAAGAGGGGACCGGGAAATCGGGGTCCTTCGGAATGTGGAACCACCCACGAGGCCACGTCTGGAATGTCGTCGTGAGACCGGCCTCATCCTGAGGTGCGACCGGAAGGTCGGGAACCCCTTCCAGACAAAGCAGGGGAGTCGACCCTCCTGTCCAGATCAGGAGGGTAGAAGAGGCTCCGAGGAAGTGTTGCCGGAAAACTTCGGTGTTCCTCTCGAGGGAGACCGGGATGTCGGGGCACTTTGTGGGTCGCATCAAGGGTGACAAGTACCGTTTCGACCTCCAATTCCTAAAGTGGGACTTCTCCTGAGACGCTGTAGCGGCACAGGGCTACATCTTGCGATGACGGGGGAACCACGTGGTTTTTCTCGAGGTGTAGCAGGATTCTCGAATTACGACGGGGAATTCAGGATGCCTCTTGTGTAGGCCCAGGGAAGTCCAATCTTCCATTCGAGTTGCGAAGGAAAGCTGGGGATTTCTCTCGAGTGACTGCAGGGCCAATAGACCTCATCTAGGCTTGTGTCCAGAAGCCAGTGTTCCTCTCCAGGGGCGACAGGGATCTCGGGGTTGCATTCCAGACACACCCGGGGAGACAGGCCTCCATCTCGAGTGGAAGCAAAGAACCCCGCTCTGCTCTCGAGTCGCGACGGGTATCTCTTGGAGCTCACTGGGTGGACTAAAGCGAGTCAAGCCTCCTGAGGCGTTTGGAGAGAGGTCGCGAGATTGGTCTCTAGGCCATGCAGGAGACGAAGGCCCTCATCTCGCGATGCCGGGGGAGTCTTGGGGTTGTTCTCGAGCGGCGGCCCCAGTGTGCGCTTTCTCACGAGGTACGACGGCGAGGTCAGTGAGCCTCTCGTGGGGCGCCAGGGAAGTCGGGTCTCCATGCGAGTGGCGAGGGCGAGCGCCTCATTGCTCTCGAGCCATGGTAGGGTGCCGGGGACCAGCCCCGGCTGATCCAGGGTATTCGAAGGAGAGACGGCGTAGGCGAAGATCAGGAAACCACTGCTTAATTAAATGTTAATTAAGGATATAAAGAGTAATAGAATGAGGATAGCTCAGTGAGGAAATTCAGTGGAGAAAAGAGGCTGAATAATTCAGCCAGAAGGTAAGAGAAAGAACGACATGGTGAGACCAAGTTTCGGTGAACAAGGCCCGCACTTTATTTTTCAAAGTAGTTTTTATACCTTAAGTTATGCATAGAGGATAATGGGGGAAGGGGTCGAGTCTTGCAGCAAACCAGGCTTTCTTCCTGCAAACTTATCATATGCAAAAGCTTAGGTGATTTGCATCATCTTCTGGCCCGGAGGCCTGTTAACATTTTAAGACCTTTTCTTCAGAAAACTTATTTTTCTCTAAAGGTGGTTGGTCAGGAGCCACCCTCCAAAAAAGCATTAGATAAAGTTGCATTCCTACAGAGCAAAGGTGTGGTGGGCTATAACAAGAAAAAGAATTAACTCAAGGGTCCCAGGTTACAAACATTAAAGCTACTACTTACACCAATTATATTAATCAATACACTGCCAGGGACACAGCAGGTAAGGGATATGGAAACTTAGCAGCAAACAATGGCCCAACAAGTGAAAAACCATTCACCAATACAATTTCTAATCAATCTTGTAACTACTCAAAAGAATCTGTGTTTAGACAGTTTAGAACATCTCCTGCCTCTCACAGTTGGGAGGCTCTGAACGATCCCATGTGGCCGGAAAAACCTATTCAGGCAGGCTAGAGGATTTCCAAAGGAGTTTGTAGGTTAAACACTGTCACACCCAGGAATTATTAACTGGAACTGTAAGCTAACTCTTTTTTCAGAGAGAGGTAGTGGGGGAGAGCCCCCCGTAAAGTCAGAGGTTTAGGTGAAAGCACAAGCAGAAAGTAGGCAGACTCTGGTTTTGGGGGTATATGCTCGAGAATTTCCAGGGGGACTCCTGAAGCTCGATCCCGCCTTTGCGTATGCCGAGCCTCCTTCCTCATGACCTTTGTCATGGGCGGAGTTCCTCACTGGCTCCCAGCAGTGATAGAATTCCAGTGGAGCTATTCCAGATCCTGAAAGAGGATGCTGTGGAAAGTGCTGCACTCAATATGCAATATGCAATATGCACTCAATATGCAATATGCCGGCTCACGGCAGTAGGGGAATCTGGCCTCGAGACGTGTTGAAGAAGGTCTCTCGAGGTCTTTCTCGGGTTGAGGCAGGACACCCTGGGGTCCCTCGACTTGTGCAGGTGACCTCAGGGGGCTTCTCATGGTGGCTCTGAGAAGTCAGGGAAACTGGAGGTGGGAGGGGCCTCTCGGCACTCCACTGGGTTTGGTGCATTGGAAGAGGGCCTCATCTCCAGGTGAGGCAGGAACGTCCGGGTTCCTCTGATTTCAGACTCTGATCGCAGGGTCCCTGCAGACTGGGAACAGGAGAGTCAGGCCTCGTCTTGGGTTGTGGCATGGAACTCCGCTTATCTCTCGAGGTCTCCCCGGGGAGAGAGGCCACTTGTCGAGCT
Organism: Bos indicus; assembly: GCF_029378745.1. NCBI lineage: Eukaryota > Metazoa > Chordata > Mammalia > Artiodactyla > Bovidae > Bos > Bos indicus. The sequence goes on from NW_027223723.1 coordinate 85,530, forward strand.
GTATTTGGAACCTGGGGGTTTTTCCGGACGATACATGGACGAGTGACTGCCCCTTCGTGTTGACTTCATTCACAGGGTGGAGTTCGGAGAGGTGTCCGGGCATCGGGTTCTTATCAAGAGGGGACCGGGAAATCGGGGTCCTTCACAATGTGGAAGCACCCACGAGGCTACGTCTGGAATGTCGTCGTGAGACCGGCCTCATCCTGAGGTGCGACCGGAAGGTCGGGAACCCCTTCCAGACAAAGCAGCGGAGTCGACCCTCCTGTCGAGATCAGGAGGGCAGAAGGGGCTCAGAGGAAGTGGTTCGGGAAAACCTCGGTGTTCCTCTTGAGGGAGACCGGGATGTCGGGGCACTTTGTGGGTCGCATCAAGGGTGCCAAGTACCGTTTCGACCTCCAATACCTAACGTGGGACTTCTCCTGAGACACTGTAGCGGGAAAGGGCTTCATCTTGCGATGACCGGGGAACCACGTGGATTTTCTCGAGTTGCAGCGGGATTCTCGAGTTACGATGGGGAACTCAGGATGCCTCTTGTGTTGGCCCAGGGAAGTCCAATCTTCCATTCGAGTTGCGAAGGAAAGCTGGGGATTGCTCTCGAGTGACTGCAGGGCCAATAGACCTCATCTAGGCTTGTGTCCAGAAGCCAATGTTCCTCTCCAGGGGCGAAAGGGATCTCGGGGTTGCATTCCAGACGCACCCGGGGAGACAGGCATCCATCTCGAGTGGAAGCAAAGAACCCCGCTCTGCTCTCGAGTCGCGACGGGTATCTCTTGGAGCTCACTGGGTGGACTAAAGGGAGTCAAGCCTCCTGAGGCGTTTGGAGAGAGGTCGAGAGACTGGTCTCTAGGCCATACAGGAGACGAAGGCCCTCAAGTCGCGATGACGGGGGAGGCTCGGGGTTGTTCTCGAGCGGCGGCCCCAGTGTGCGGTTTCTCGCGAGGTACGACGGCGAGGTCAGTGAGCCTCTCGTGGGGCGGCAAGGAAGTCGGGTCTCCATGCGAATGGCGAGGGGGAGCGCGTCTTTACTCTCAAGTCATAGTAGGGGAATCTGGCCTCGAGACGTGTTGAAGAAGGTCTCTCGAGGTCTTTCTCGGGTTGAGGCAGGACACCCTGGGGTCCCTCGACTTGTGCAGGTGACCTCAGGGGGCTTCTCATGGTGGCTCTGAGAAGTCAGGGAAACTGGAGGTGGGAGGGGCCTCTCGGCACTCCACTGGGTTTGGTGCATTGGAAGAGGGCCTCATCTCCAGTTGAGGCAGGAACCTCAGGGTTCCTCTGACTTCAGACTCCGATCGCAAGGTCCCTGCAGACTTGGGACAGGAGAGTCAGGCCTCGTCTTGGGTTGAGGCATGGAACTCCGCTTGCCTCTCGAGGTGTTCCCGGGGAGACAGGCCACTTGTCGAGCGGTATTTGGAACCTGGGGGTCTTTTCCCGACGATGCACGGGCGAGTCACTGCCCCTTCGTGTTGACTTCATTCACAGGGTGGAGTTCGAAGAGGTGTCCGGGCATCGGGTTCTTATCAAGAGGGGACCGGGAAATCGGGGTCCTTCGGAATGTGGAACCACCCACGAGGCCACGTCTGGAATGTCGTCGTGAGACCGGCCTCATCCTGAGGTGCGACCGGAAGGTCGGGAACCCCTTCCAGACAAAGCAGGGGAGTCGACCCTCCTGTCCAGATCAGGAGGGTAGAAGGGGCTCAGAGGAAGTGGTGCGGGAAAACCTCGGTGTTCCTCTTGAGGGAGACCGGGATGTCGGGGCACTTTGTGGGTCGCATCAAGGGTGCCAAGTACCGTTTCGACCTCCAATACCTAACGTGGGACTTCTCCTGAGAAACTGTAGCGGGAAAGGGCTTCATCTTGCGATGACGGGGGAACCACGTGGATTTTCTCGAGTTGCAGCGGGATTCTCGAGTTACGACGGGGAATTCAGGATGCCTCTTGTGTTGGCCCAGGGAAGTCCAATCTTCCATTCGAGTTGCGAAGGAAAGCTGGGGATTGCTCTCGAGTGACTGCAGGGCCAATAGACCTCATCTAGGCTTGTGTCCAGAAGCCAATGTTCCTCTCCAGGGGCGAAAGGGATCTCGGGGTTGCATTCCAGACGCACCCGGGGAGACAGGCATCCATCTCGAGTGGAAGCAAAGAACCCCGCTCTGCTCTCGAGTCGCGACGGGTATCTCTTGGAGCTCACTGGGTGGACTAAAGGGAGTCAAGCCTCCTGAGGCGTTTGGAGAGAGGTCGAGAGACTGGTCTCTAGGCCATACAGGAGACGAAGGCCCTCAAGTCGCGATGACGGGGGAGGCTCGGGGTTGTTCTCGAGCGGCGGCCCCAGTGTGCGGTTTCTCGCGAGGTACGACGGCGAGGTCAGTGAGCCTCTCGTGGGGCGGCAAGGAAGTCGGGTCTCCATGCGAATGGCGAGGGGGAGCGCGTCTTTACTCTCAAGTCATAGTAGGGGAATCTGGCCTCGAGACGTGTTGAAGAAGGTCTCTCGAGGTCTTTCTCGGGTTGAGGCAGGACACCCTGGGGTCCCTCGACTTGTGCAGGTGACCTCAGGGGGCTTCTCATGGTGGCTCTGAGAAGTCAGGGAAACTGGAGGTGGGAGGGGCCTCTCGGCACTCCACTGGGTTTGGTGCATTGGAAGAGGGCCTCATCTCCAGTTGAGGCAGGAACCTCAGGGTTCCTCTGACTTCAGACTCCGATCGCAAGGTCCCTGCAGACTTGGGACAGGAGAGTCAGGCCTCGTCTTGGGTTGAGGCATGGAACTCCGCTTGCCTCTCGAGGTGTTCCCGGGGAGACAGGCCACTTGTCGAGCGGTATTTGGAACCTGGGGGTCTTTTCCCGACGATGCACGGGCGAGTCACTGCCCCTTCGTGTTGACTTCATTCACAGGGTGGAGTTCGAAGAGGTGTCCGGGCATCGGGTTCTTATCAAGAGGGGACCGGGAAATCGGGGTCCTTCGGAATGTGGAACCACCCACGAGGCCACGTCTGGAATGTCGTCGTGAGACCGGCCTCATCCTGAGGTGCGACCGGAAGGTCGGGAACCCCTTCCAGACAAAGCAGGGGAGTCGACCCTCCTGTCCAGATCAGGAGGGTAGAAGAGGCTCCGAGGAAGTGTTGCCGGAAAACTTCGGTGTTCCTCTCGAGGGAGACCGGGATGTCGGGGCACTTTGTGGGTCGCATCAAGGGTGACAAGTACCGTTTCGACCTCCAATTCCTAAAGTGGGACTTCTCCTGAGACGCTGTAGCGGCACAGGGCTACATCTTGCGATGACGGGGGAACCACGTGGTTTTTCTCGAGGTGTAGCAGGATTCTCGAATTACGACGGGGAATTCAGGATGCCTCTTGTGTAGGCCCAGGGAAGTCCAATCTTCCATTCGAGTTGCGAAGGAAAGCTGGGGATTTCTCTCGAGTGACTGCAGGGCCAATAGACCTCATCTAGGCTTGTGTCCAGAAGCCAGTGTTCCTCTCAG